>NC_069499.1:634405117-634645117 GCF_027579735.1 Bombina bombina
CGCCACCTACATTATATGTATAAACCCCTAATCTGCTGCCCCCAACATCGCTGAACCCTACATTTTATTTATTAACCCCTAATCTGCCCCCCCAACGTTGCCGCAACTATATTACATTTATTAACCCCTAATCTGCTGCCGCTAACGTCGCCGCCACTATAATAAATGTATTAACCCCTAAACCTAAGTCTAACCTTAACCCTAACCCTAACACTCCCTAACTTAAATATAATTTAAATACATCTGAATAAATTTACTTTAATTAACTAAATTATTCCTATTTAAAACTTAATACTTACCTGTAAAATAAACCCTAAGCTAGCTACAATATAACTAATGGTTACATTGTAGCCATCTTAGGTTTTATTTTTATTTTACAGGCAACTTTGTATTTATTTTAACTACGTAGAATAGTTATTAAATAATTATTAACTATTTAATAACTTCCTAGTTAAAATAAGTACAAATTTACCTGTAGAATAAACCCTAACCTAAGTTACAATTACACCTAACACTACACTATAATTAAATAAATTACCTAAACTAACTACAATTAATTACAATTAAATTAAATAAATTAAATTATGGGGAAAAAAACACTAAATTACAGAAAATAAAAAAGAAATTACAATTTTTAAATTAATTACACCTAATCTAACCCCCTAATAAAATAAAAAAGCCCCCCAAAATAAATAAATTCCCTACCCTATACTAAATTACAAATAGCCCTTAAAAGGGCTTTTTGCGGGGCATTGCCCCAAAGTAATCAGCTCTTTTACCTGTAAAAAAAAATACAATACCCCCCAACATTAAAACCCACCACCCACACACCCAACCCTACTCTAAAACCCACCCAATCCCCCCTTAATAAAACCTAACACTACCCACTTGAAGATCACCCTACCTTGAGACGTCTTCACCCAGCCGGGCACAAGTGGACCTCCAGAGGGGCAGAAGTCTTCATCCGATTCAGCCAGAAGAGGACATCCAGACCGGCAGAAGTCTTCATCCAGGCGGCATTTTCTATCTTCTTCCATCCAGAGTGGAGCGGGTTCATCTTGAAGACATCCGACGTGGAGCATCCTCTTCCATCCAACGGCGACTGAAGAATGAAGGTTCCTCTAAGTGAGGTCATCCAAGATGGTGTCCCTTCAATTCTGATTGGCTGATAGAATCCTATCAGCCAATAGGAATTAAGGTAGGAAAAATCCTATTGGCTGATGCAATCAGCCAATAGAATTGAGCTTGCATTCTATTGGCTGATTGGAACACTGTCAGGGTTTTTTCCCTGTTGTGTTTGCCATGTGCTGCTGGCAGCCATTTTACTCACCTCTCTTCCTGACTATGGTGCATTGTGGGGGATGCTGCTCAATTCCTGCACTTCCTTTTATGGCCAGAATGGTGTGCATCATCCATGTGAGACAGGATGCAGTCTCAGAATTGGGATGTCATCACTTATTATTTAAAGGGCCTCTGTTCAGTATGCTTTGCCTTTGCGTTGTCTCAGTTCCTGTGTATTACCTGGCTGCCTGACGTCCTTCCTGGTTCCTGATCCCTGGCTTGTTCCTGAATCTGCTGTTTTCCTTGTTCCTGATTCAGTGCAGAGGGTTTTTGAACCAGGTGGGCATTTTCTTTGAGATGTTACCTCAGGCGTTTCCCTCTGACAGAGCTAAGGTGGGATTTCTCATCTCGTTACTCTCTGACACAGCTCTTGCCTGGGCTAATCCCTTGTGAGAGACTAATAAACCTGTGATTTCAAATTACCCTGAATTTGTGGCCTCCTTTCGAAGGGTATTTGATGTTCCGGCTCGCTCCTCCTCTGCTGCTAAATGACTCATGTCCATTCAGCAAGGTACAAGATCTGTTGCTCAGTATGCTATTGAGTTCCGTACGCTTGCCGCAGAGGTAGGTTGGAACAATGAAGCCCTTGTTGCCGCCTTCTTTCATGGGCTCTCTGATGCGATTAAAGACGAAGTTGCTGCCAGAGATTTACCAGAGGATCTTGAGGCATTGGTGTCTTTTTTGATCCTAATTGACATCAGACTCAGAGAGAGGCCCTCTTTCAAGGAGCGCTTGTGGAAGCCTCCTGTTCCATTGTCTCCTACGTGTTCGTTCCCACCCATACCTCCCTCTCCTCCCATGCCTCCTGGTCCTGAGTCACCAGGTACTGCTGAGCCGATGCAGCTGGGATTCACTCACCTCTCCGCGGCAGAGAGGGCCTTTAGGAGGAGGGAGGGGCTCTGCCTCTATTGTGGGTTACAGGGCCACCTTTTGAAGTCTTGTCCTACACGGCCAGGAAACGCTCACACCTAAGGTCCTATCAGGGGCAGACCTTGGGTGGTTTATCCTTGTCCCCGGAACCGCTTAAGGAGAAACCTTTGGTCATGGTTGTCCTTTCCTGGGTGGACTCCTCCATAGTCACCCAGGCTCTTGTTGGCACTCCAAAGCACTCCATTCCTTTTTTGCCTCAGTCCATTCCACTTGCTATTGAGGCCATTGATGGCAGGCCCCTTCAGCCCGCACTCGTTACTCACGAAACTGCTCCGTTGTCCATGGCTGTTGGGGCTCTCCATTTTGAAACCCTCCAGTTCCAGGTGGTAAACTCTCCGCATTTTCCGGTTGTTCTGGGTTATCCCTGGCTCCAAAAGCACAATCCCAGTCTCGACTGGCGCAGGTCTGAAATTTTGTCGGGGTCCCCGCAATGTATTTCCACTTGGATTCCGAAACCAGTTAAAGTCTTGTGCACTTCTTCGGTTTCTCAATTGCCAGAGGAGTACCGAGAGTTCCTAGACGTGTTTGACAAGGTGCGTGCCGGTACATTGCCTCCTCACCGGTCTTACGATTGTGCCATAGACCTGCAACCCGGAGCCATTCTTCCTCGGGGCCGGGTGTACCCTCTGTCTGTTGCAGAGAATTGTGCTATGGAGGAGTATGTTGCCGATGCTCTGTTGCGGGGGATCATCCGCAAATCCTGCTCTCCTGCAGGGGCTGGCTTCTTCTTTGTGAAGAAAAAGGGTGGCGAGTTAAGACCATGTATCGATTATAGGGGTCTTAATCGTCTTACCATTAAGAATGCTTACCCTATTCCGCTTATTACGGAACTCTTTGACCGCCTCAAGGGAGCTACGGTCTTTACTAAACTTGATTTGAGAGGAGCGTACAATCTCGTTAGGATTAAGGAGGGCCACGAATGGAAAACAGCATTTAACACCAGGACCGGGTATTATGAGTATCTTGTAATGCCCTTTGGCCTATGTAATGCTCCTGCTGTTTTTCAGGAATTTATTAATTATGTCTTATGAGATATGTTGCAACAGTGTGTTGTGGTGTACTTAGATGACATCCTCATACACTCATCCACACTTGAGGTTCATCATTCTGATGTTACACGGGTTCTTCAGAGACTACGTGAGAACGGCCTGTTTTGTAAACTCGAGAAATGTGAGTTCCATCAGACTCAAGTAACCTTCTCCGTCGCAGGGTTCTCCATGGATCCTGACAAGTTATCTGCAGTTCTGCAGTGGCCTCACCCAGTTGGTCTTCGGTCTATTCAACATTTTTTGGGGTTCGCCAATTACTATAGAAAGTTTATTAAAAACTTTTCTTCCTTGGTCAAACCTATCACAGACATGACCCGTAAAGAGAATGATCCACTCCATTGGTCACCTACTGCCATTAAGGCCTTTGATAGTCTTAAGACTGCCTTTGCTGCCGCTCCAGTTCTGGCTCATCCTAACCCTGTCCTGCCTTTCTTTCTTGAGGTCGATGCGTCTGAGACTGGAGTAGGTGCCCTCTTGTCTCAACGTCCTACACCTGACGGTTCCTTGCATCCGTGTGGTTTCTTCTCTAAGAAATTGTCTCCAGCAGAGTGCAATTATGAAATTGGCAACAGGGAATTACTGGCTATAAGTGTGAGAGAAAAAGTAAGGGCGCTAGAAAAGCTAAAAATACCACTAAAAGCCAATACAAAAATGTACAATGACCAGGGAATTCCAATATATTAACAATGTATTTAATGTGCCATTGAAAACAAGATTACAAAATTAAAAGGGACGTCTCCCAAAAACTTGCATAGTAAAAAATCAGTTTAAAATTGTTATAGATGACGACTGTATACCAATTAAACGTTAGATACTATGTACATATAAAAGTTCATTCCTTAAGACCTTGCCAATTGTGAGATACAATGTCTAATACTAAAGTCAGATGTCAGATATGCAGATAATCTTGATTGTTGTTCTATGTAATATTCCCACAATAGAGAATCTTTTACTCCATTTGTATTTCGGTATGCTAAAAAGTTAAAACGTCTTAATTTTAAAAGCTTCACAGCAACTTTACCAAAGGCCGGTCTCTGTCAGGCAACTCCGTGTGTGCTCCACGAGAATCCGGCGTCTGACGTCACGGTTTCCACCTCGAGGGCTCGCCTCTGATCAGCCAATTGGGACCTCCGTGGGTCTCTATCTGTCGGTCTGTTGTTATCCGGTCCGATTCTTAGTAGTTTGCTTATTGTTAGAGGTTGCTCTTAGTGCTGTGCACGCCACCTCCTTTTCATGGGTATCCACCAGGGGATAAAATTAAAGATGCAGTACAACCCGGGTTGATAATTTTTCTGTGCACAGGTAGTGCACAGGTATTTAGTCCTTAGACTGTGTTATGTGGGGCTGGTTTTCTACGCGTGTCACTCCTTTCAGAGCTTTATCAAGAATTCTTGATAAAGCTCTGAAAGGAGTGAAACGCGTAGAAAACCAGCCCCACATAACACAGTCTAAGGACTAAATACCTGTGCACTACCTTTGCACAGAAAAATTATCAACCCGGGTTGTACTGCATCTTTAATTTTATCCCCTGGTGGATACCCATGAAAAGGAGGTGGCGTGCACAGCACTAAGAGCAACCTCTAACAATAAGCAAACTACTAAGAATCGGACCGGATAACAACAGACCGACAGATAGAGACCCACGGAGGTCCCAATTGGCTGATCAGAGGCGAGCCCTCGAGGTGGAAACCGTGACGTCAGACGCCGGATTCTCGTGGAGCACACACGGAGTTGCCTGACAGAGACCGGCCTTTGGTAAAGTTGCTGTGAAGCTTTTAAAATTAAGACGTTTTAACTTTTTAGCATACCGAAATACAAATGGAGTAAAAGATTCTCTATTGTGGGAATATTACATAGAACAACAATCAAGATTATCTGCATATCTGACATCTGACTTTAGTATTAGACATTGTATCTCACAATTGGCAAGGTCTTAAGGAATGAACTTTTATATGTACATAGTATCTAACGTTTAATTGGTATACAGTCGTCATCTATAACAATTTTAAACTGATTTTTTACTATGCAAGTTTTTGGGAGACGTCCCTTTTAATTTTGTAATCTTGTTTTCAATGGCACATTAAATACATTGTTAATATATTGGAATTCCCTGGTCATTGTACATTTTTGTATTGGCTTTTAGTGGTATTTTTAGCTTTTCTAGCGCCCTTACTTTTTCTCTCACACTTGTCACTTTTCACTTAATAGCTTGAAGGAACTATTACTCAGTTAAGGTGTTTAATACCCCGCACTTAGCGCACTACCATCACCCACTATCTCACACAATTACTGGCTATAATTTTGGCATTTAAGGAATGGAGGCATCTTCTCGAGGGTACTAGCGTGCCAGTGCTCATTCTTACTGACCACAAAATTTAACTTATCTATCTGAAGCAAAACGTTTGCCACCCCGACAGGCCAGATGAGCACTATTTTTGTCTCGGTTTAATTATGTGGTCTCCTACCTGCCTGGTAGTAAGAATGTTAGGGCTGATGCCCTCTCTCGACAATTTTTGCCTCTGTCCAAGGAGGAGTCTGTACCTACTCCTGTTATACCTCCTGACCATATTTTGGCTACCATACATGCTAATTTGACTTCTCCCTTGGGGGAGGAGATCCTGGCTGCACAAACCAATGCACCTTCTGAGAAACCTAGTGGTCAGTATTTTGTTCCTGAGAATCTTCAAACTAAACTTTTGCACACTTACCACTATCCTAAAGGCGCAGGTCACCCAGGCAAGAACCAAATGATTTGGTCTGTCACTCGACAATTCTGGTGGCCAGGTCTTCGTTCTGATGTTGCTGCGTATGTTGCCTCCTGCTCAGTTTGTGCATAGAATAAGACTCCTCGACGTCTTCCTGTGGGTCTTCTTTAACCTATTGCTAATGGTGAGCATCCTTGGACACATCTTTCCATGGACTTCATTGTCGAGCTCCCTGTTTCCAATGGCAATACTGTTATCCTTATGGTGGTTGACCGTTTTTCTAAAATGTCACATTGCATTCCCTTGATGAAGCTGCCTACTGCTCAGGAGCTTGCTTCAATTTTTGCCCGGGAGGTCTTCCGTTTAAATGGGTTACCCAAGGAGATAGTGTCGGACCGGGGTAGCCAGTTTGTCTCCAGATTTTGGCGTTCCTTTTGTGCTCAAATGGGGATCCAGCTTTCCTTCTCCTTGGCATATCACCCTCAATCCAATGGGGCTGCGGAACGGTCTAATCAAGCTCTGGAACAGTTCCTCCGTTGCTATGTCTCAGATCACCACAATAATTGGTCTGAACTGTTACCTTGGGCAGAGTTTGCTCGTAATAGTGCTATTAATGCTTCCTCCAAGTTATCCCCGTTCATGGCGAATTATGGGTTTCAACCATCCTTGTTGCCCGATTCATTCATGTCTCAGGGTATTCCGGCTTTGGAGGAGCATCTCCGGCAACTCCGTTCCACGTGGGTGCAGATTCAGGATTGCCTTCATCGTTCTATGCAGCGCCAAAAGTTCCAGGCTGATCGTAGGTGTCTGCCCGCACCTTCCTACCAGGTTGGTGAGAGAGTTTGGCTGTCCTCCCGCAACTTGAACCTTCATGTGCCTTCCAATAAATTGGCTCCCCGTTATGTTGGTCCTTTTCGAATACTCCGACGGGTTAATCCTGTGGCCTACGCTCTTGACCTTCATCCTGCTATGCACATCTCCAATGTTTTTCATGTCTCCCTCTTGAAACCATTGGTTTGTAATCGGTTTACCACTATGTTGCCTCGTCCCCGTCCAATCTTTGTTGACAACCATGAGGAGTATGAGGTCAGCAGCATTATTGACTCTCGTATGTCCAGGGGCCATGTACAGTATTTGGTTCACTGGAGACGCTATGGTCCGGAGGAGCGTTCTTGGGTTCCCTCCTCTGATGTTCATGCTCCCACCCTCCTCCGTACCTTCCATGCCCGTTTCCCCAATAAGCCTTTTGTCCTCCTGTGGGGGAGGGGTTGTTGAGGGGAGGGTACTCTCAGGGTTTTTTCCCTGTTCTGTTTGCCATGTGCTGCTGGCAGCCATTTTACTCACCCCTCTTCTTGACTATGGTGCATTGTGGGGGATGCTGCTCAATTCCTGCACTTCCTTTTATGGCCAGACTGGTGTGCATCATCCATGTGAGATAGGATGCAGTCTCAGAATTGTGATGTCATCACTTATTATTTAAAGGGCCTCTGTTCAGTATGCTTTGCCTTTGTGTTGTCTCAGACTTGTTTGTGAGAGTTCCTGTGTATTACCTGGCTGCCTGACGTCCTTCCTGGTTCCTGATCCCTGGCTTGTTCCTGACTCTGCTGTTTTTCTTGATCCTGATTCCGGCTCGTCTGACTATTCGCTTTGGCTCCTGACTCAGCTCGTCTGACTACCAGCTCTGGTTTTGACTCCTGTCTTGTTATTTGACTTGTGGACTTTTTATTATTTTTTGTTATTAATAAAGGTGTGATTATTTTTGCACTTCTCGTCTCAGTCTGATTCCTGGCACCCTGACAAACAGCCAATAGAATGCGAGATCAATCCTATTGGCTGATTGGATCAGCCAATAGGATTGAACTTCAGTTCTATCGGCTGATTGCATCAGCCAATAGGATTTTTCCTACCTTAATTCCGATTGGCTGATAGGATTCTATCAGCCAATCAGAATTGAAGGGACGCCATCTTGGATGACGTCACTTAAAGGAACCTTCATTCTTCAGTCACAGTCGGATGGAAGAGGATGCTCCGCGTCGGATGTCTTCAAGATGGACCCGCTCCACTCCGGATGGAAGAAGATAGAAGATGCCACCTGGATGAAGACTTCTGCCCCTCTGGAGGTCCACTTGTGCCCGGCTGGGTGAAGACATCTCAAGGTAGGGTGATCTTCAAGGGGGTAGTGCTAAGTTTTATTAAGGGGGGATTGGGTGGGTTTTAGAGTAGGATTGGGTGTGTGGGTGGTGGGTTTTAATGTTGGGGGGGTATTGTATTTATTTTTACAGGTAAAAGAGCTGATTACTTTGGGGCAATGCCCCGCAAAAAGCCTTTTTAATGGCTATTTGTAATTTAGTATAGGGTAGGGAAGTTTTTACTTTTTTAGGGGGATTAGATTAGGTGTAATTAGTTTAAAAATTTGTAATTTCTTTTTTATTTTCTGTAATTTAGCGGGGGGGTTTTCCGTAATTTCGTTTATTTAATTTAATTGTAATTAATTGTAGTTAGTTTAGGTAATTATTTTAATTATAGTGTAGTGTTAGGTGTAATTGTAACTTAGGTTAGGGTTTATTTTACAGGTAAATTTGTACTTATTTTAACTACTACGTTAATAACTATTTAATAACTATTCTACCTAGTTAAAATAAATACAAAGTTGCCTGTAAAATACAAATAAAACCTAAGCTAGATACAATGTAACTCTTAGTTATATTGTAGCTAGCTTAGGGTTTATTTTACAGGTAAGTATTTCGTTTTAAATAGGAATAATTTAATTAATTGTAGTAATTTTATTTATATTTTTTTAAATTATATTTAAGTAGGGGGGTGTTAGGGTTAGATTTAGATTTAGGGGTTAACACATTTAATATAGTAGCAGCGAGGCGGGAGTGCGGCAGTTTAGGGGTTAATATATTTATTAAAGTGGCGGCGATGTCCGGTCAGCAGATTAGGGGTTAAACATTTTAGTTAAGTGTTTGCGATGTGGGGGGCCTCTGTTTAGGGGTTAATAGGTAGTTTATGGGTGTTAGTGTACTTTTAGCACTTTAGTTTAGATTTTTATGTCACGGCGTTAGCCCATAAAACTCTTAACTACTGACTTTTAAATGCGGTAGGAGTCTTGACAGGAGAGGGTCTACCGGTCACTTTTTCCAGCTATCGTAATACCGGCGTTAGGAAAATCCCATTAAAAAGATAGGATACGCAATTGACGTAAAGGGATTTGCGGTATGCTAAAATCGCGGAAAAAAAATGTGAGCGGTACACCTGTACCTGCCTGACTCGTAATACCAGCGGGCATTAAAAAGCAGCAGGGGGACCCCTCAACGCTGCTTTTTAAGGCTAACGCAAGACTCGTAATCTAGGCGAAAGTGTGTAATAGAGCGTAGCACCACAGGCTGTGGTGCTACGCTCTATTACACACTTTGTTTCCTCTGTGAAGTTGTTTTAATGAGTTGGATTACAATAAAGATATTTTAATTTTTTATCGAGCATATCCTCCTTTTTGTTTCTAAGCTATGCTTATATACATACATATATATTTATGTGTTTATATGTGTATATACACATATTAACACATAACTATATATGTATATAAGCATATACATATATATTTACTGGGAACACAAAGTTCCCATAGACCGCAATGTAAAGGGACTTTTCAGTGCCGTTATTTTTCTAACACCCTGCACCCACCAACTGGGGGCATTTGGGGCACATTGTTTCAAATTAACCAGAGATCTGATCTCTGTGTAATTTCATAAGCGCTAATTGCTACCGTGTGATTGCGATAGCAATAACCAGCCACTTGTAATGGCTGGTTATTTATTGGGTACCCATAAACTGGCACATAAGAAATTAGCGCTCCACTAGTAATCTGGCCTAAAATTTGTAAAGGTTTGCAGAGAAGACCATGGGGTAAATTTATCAAGGAGTGAATGCTGCAATCTACGCCCGAAGTTTCAGGCCCACCTGAAACTTAAGTTAAGACACATCAGTCGTAAGACCACTGCTCCTTAACTCATCCGCCACCTCTGGATACGATGAGGATGATTGACAGCCCCTGCTAGCAGCCGATTGGCCGCAAATGTGCAGGCTACAGCGGATCATGTCTGCCCATTGGCCGGGAGTCTGCAGGAGGCGGCGTTGCACCAGCAGCTCTTGTGAGTTGCTGGTGCAATGCTGAATACTGAGAGCGTATTGCTCTCCAGTCTCCACATTCAGCGAGGTCTTGCGGACCTGATCCGCACTGTTGGATCAGGTCCGCAAGACGGTTGTTAAATAGGTCTCCATGTGTCAGCTTTCCAAATCTGCTCCAAAGATGCATCATTTTTAAAAAACCCACAATGTTATAACTGCTTTTGTAGAAAGAGCTGTGACACGCTTAGGAGGCGACCCCCCAAGTAAGCCTTGTAAATCATTTGTTTAAGCCAAGAATTCAACGCTACCTTAGTAGCGTTTTGTCCTTTACTGTAACAGTCCTTAGAGTTAGAATGATTTGGACACAATGAAGGTATAACAACTTCTTGATTGATATTTTCTGTAAAAACTAGCTTAGGAAGGAAATCATATTTGGTACGAAGTACAGCCTTATCCTTGTGAATAATTTAAAATGGAGAATCACAAGACAGTGCTGACAATTCAGAGGCTCTCCTTGCAGAAGAGATTGTTAACAGGAAAAGTACTTTTGAAAAAAACTGTTTGTCAATGGAATGCATTGGTTCAAAGGGAGGACCTTGTAATAAAGAAAGAACTAGATTCAAATGACAGGGTGGAGAAATAGGTTTTACAAACTATTCGAGAAAACACCTAGACAAAAGTGTGAACATCAGGATGTTTAGCCTACTTCCTATGAAAAAGAATAGATTAAGCAGAAATTTGACCTTATAGAAAACTAGTGTACAAAAGGAACTGCATCTGAAGCAGCTACCATAAGGCCTCCATACACCGAGTTACTGATGGAAATGGAGCCCTTTGTAGGGAGAGACACGAACCAGATGCATAAGCATTGAGTCTATATGACTCCTGTAAATGCTACCCATATAGCAGGATATAATGAGCTTTTAGGTACATTGATTCTCCAACCATGGTCTTGAAGAAAAATAGAAGTATGAGCAATAGTTAGAGACAGGGAATAGGTTTGCAGTAGTATGCTGTCCAGATACGGTGCAACTGAAATGCCCTGAATTCTGATCACCATCAAAGTTGTACCCAACAAAGGGCTAGATTACAAGTGTGCAGCGATATTTAGCGCTCCACTTTGTAAAACCAGTGCACTATAATGTGCGCTGGTATAACAAGTAAATTGCAATGTGAACGCGAGCTTGCGTTTGTATTGCTAGGAAGCATTGTGTGCTGATATTACACAGTGGAGCTAAAATATCACTTTCATGAAAACGATATTTAGCGCTCTGCTCCACTTGTAAGCTGGCCCATAATGTCTTGCATATCTACAGAGACAGAAGTTCTGCCTATGTAAACATGATTTTGTGTGATACTACACATGCCATAAACAAACAGCTTCTAGAGATTTGCATATAATAACAGTGGTAGCTCGTGGGTTATTCAAATGGGGGTTCACAATACATAAATGGTGAAAATTAAATTTACATTTACGACATAACGTACAGGCTTTCTACAAAGGAAGACTCTATTACACTAGGTAAGTTGTTATAAGATATAGCTCTATAGGTAAGTAGTTTTGCTGTTGTTATAAGAAATAGCTCTTTAGGGGGCGTGGCTTGGAAGCAGCAATTTATGAAGCTCCCAGAGAACTTTTGATAATCTGACGGTTATCCTGAACGACTTTTCGCATCTTATTTCACAACTATAAGATTTAGCTAACTTATAAGTTCTTCTTCCGAACATTGATATTGATCCATCTATACATTCTGGGACCTGATATAGCCCGTTGTGAGCTCAGGCAGCGACCTACACACGCACTCTCAACACCCCCACCCCTGGGTCGAGCAGCTCTGGATCTGCTGATATTCACACAGACTTGCTATTGTCACTATAGATAGCTACAGTTCAAGCTCTACATTTACACCACCTAAACATCTACATAATCGCACACAACATCCATATCCATGCTGTAGGAGACTTTTATTGCACCCTTCAAGCTCTACTAGCGGACCTTGAGAGAAAGTTCTGTGATAACATGAGCAACTTGATTGCATCTTTACAGAAAGGGGACAAGCCAGTAGAACAAACTTCACCGAAACCTAAGAATACAGATGTTCCTATATCCTCAAATGACCAGGTATAGCCAGAGCTCTCATAATCACTTACCTCATTGGGGTTGGAGCAGCCCTTAGAATGAGTCCTGGAACTTGATATAAGTGCCACGCAGGTTCATGGGAGATCAAAGACCGGTCTTGCTGTGACTTCTGCACCACAGAATAATACACGGGTACCTACACAGCACCTCGAAAACACCAGTGATCCCCCTCGTCTGACTCATGCTCCCGGGGATGCGGCTGGTTCATGGGAGCCAAGTATCAATCTGCTATGAGATCAGTTGGAAGTCTCTGAGGAGAGTACTACCTTGTCTTTGATCAATATAACCCCATCCCGCAGAGCCCTATTTGATACATCAGCGCTTCAGCCCATATTGAGGAAGCCAGAGAACAATCTAGTCTTAGGCCTATGTGGAGGCTCACAAAGTGGGATCTGGGTAATGTGCATGCTGGTCCAACGCTACCTTCCAACTACATCCATGAGGAGACATTCTTTCTGCTAACATGCAACCGACCTAAAACTCTTAAAGCTCTGTTGCAAAGAGATGACAATACTTCTAGAAGGGGAATAGGCTGATCGCCAGATATTAATAATGACTTGCCCTCAGACTTAACCATGTAACTGGAGAGCAAGATAACTTACCCTACCTCCTCTCTAAGTCTGGCTTGATCCAAACGGATCATCCTGAAGGCTACACACCTGATAATTTAATGTCAGAGTTAAGATTTCTGTTTTATGTGTTCACTTTATTTTTTATTCTTCTTGGCAAGTTTGATGTTATCACTTCATTATTAGTAGCAAGCCCTATCTTCATATCCATGTTTTATACTAGGAATAACCATTGAGAAAACTGATTTCCCCTTATTTGTCAAAAAGGGTCAAAGACCATTCCACCCATTATCTCCCTTTCTTACATACCTGAACTACACTGTTACCTAATGCAACATGGGAAATTGAAGCTCTCTCCCAATCATAACCCTCCACATTGTTTATGAGAATAAGTAGTAATTAACTGAGAGCTTTAGATATCCAATATACCAAGTTTCTAGCTCTCCCATCTATTATCTCCTATTTTTCAGTAACCACCAGTGACGTGCACTCATAAGAGGCAGGTGAGGCAGTGCCTACCCTGGCCAATCTATGTATTACACCCTTTTTGTACAAATTTAAAAAAAAAAAATCCTTTTTTTTTTTTTCAAATATATATTTTTTTAATAAACAGGTGACCCCCCCTACCCCCCCACCCCTCCACCAAATTTATTTTGTTATGTGCATTGTGCAAAACTTTATAATACATTACATGTATTCAATTATACAAGAATACATACATTCATATTGCGCAATAATAAACTGGAGGCTAGCTATCCTTATATTGCGCAATATGAAATGTATTGGGAACTATGGGCCGCTGAGAGACTGCTGCTGCCATCAAGAGGATAATCAGTGCTAATGCAGCAGTGCTCTCAATGCGGCCCATGCTCCCACACCGGAGGCTCGCCTCGGGAGCCCTGAGCCCTGCCTGCCCGGCCGCTCAGCCAATCAGGCATCAGTATGTCTGAGTCTCTAGGCTGAGTTGCCGGGCGGGAAATTGTTGCATCTTGCGATCCTTGGTGCGGTCAGGACAGGCAGTGACGTCAGCACGCAACGTCACCGTCACGTGACCCCGCTTGCCCGCTCATACTGGAGCCCCAGCCTTCACACACGCGGCGACAGGAGTCTAGGACACAGTCTGAGTCACCGAGTTACTGCTCTCTGCAGTCTGAAGATTAACCAACCAGATCATTGTCAACTGTCTGTGTCAGTCTGCTACAGCGGAGCGCTAGAGACTGAGGTGAGATGATGCGGGTGGTCCAGCAAGGCAGGGTACAACATTGGCTGCTGCTAACTGCTAAGTATTATTTCCTACAACTGACCGTGTGTGCTCACCATATTGTGTTAAATATGAAGATTTTGTATTCGCATATACTTTTTTTTGTCATAAGGACACTTTTATACATGCACGTGTATGATTTTGTATATCCAAACATGCAATTGAAAATTAAACAGATTCATGAGTTGCAAAATACTTGTAACTATGCTAAGGGTCATAAATGGCAGAGGTGGCACGTTACAAGTGTAATTAGCAAATCGTGTTACAGAGGAAGCTTTTGAAAGTCTGTTCTTTTGCAAGAGGGTTGCCAGCTGTCAGTCACAGAAATAGGGAGGTAGTTCATCAATCCCTATGGTTCTGCAGCTCCTGTCAGCCATAATATGAGCCCCATTCATACCACATTGTGTACAGTCTCATTCAGCTATAAGCCCCAAGCAGACCTCATATCAGACCTGCACCACCATAGCCCCTGTCAATCATATGCCCACATTAGACACTGTGCTGCAATAGAGGGCTCCCCACCCCTTGGCAAATGCAAGCTTGTCTCATGACAGGTAGCTGGGTCAGTGGCGAGTGATATGTGGGATATGTCAGGTTATGGGGCTTTTATAAAGCTGTTCTGTCAGTAGCTGCTCTATGAGTTCAGAGTATCAAAGGAGTCTAGTCCCCAGCAGAAATAATCCTCCTGGTGTCCTTATTTTGTATTACCCAAAGAGTACATGGCATGTGTGGATCAGGATGCTTTGTTATTCTCCTCACTGACAGGATTAAACATGGAAAGGGCAAGAAAAAAAACCACAGACACAGTCAGACACTGAAGCAGAAAAAAAACAGACCGAATAAAAAAAAGATATCAGACTTGTTACTGAGGAGTCCTCAGTAACAAGTCTGATATCTTTTTTTTATTCGGTCTGTTTTTTTTCTGCTTCAGTGTCTGACTGTCACTGTGTCTGTGTTTTTTTTTCTTGCCCTTTCCATGTTTAATCCTAGGTAGTTGTCCCCTTCAAGTGAGGGAAGACCTCTAGTACCTGTGAGCCGTCTGACTTTTATTTGGCTCTGATTTTACCTGCACCCAGATGTACAGATTTCTTTATGTGGTGTCATAATGATAGAGAGGAAATATAAGATTTTCATACTTACAAATAAGTCCAATTATTTAATGTTTAGAATGACTAACTGCCTTGGTCTTTATTCATTGTGAGGTTGTTCCTTGGTGTTCTGTTTCTCTGCTACTTCTATGGCTTTATATTCCATAAATGTGATGGGTCAAGAGCATTGAAAGGGTGATGCTATTTTAATTTGATTCATACCCTTCTATAAGTGAATACCAAAGTAATAACCAATTGCACAGAATTCTGCTTCTCTCTCTTGGAGTTGCTTTCTTGGATTGGTAATCTTTGGCAGATACAATTTTTAGGTTGTGCTATGGCTACCTCTTAAAATTGTAACACACATTCTTAATTTATTTTGAAAAGATGAGGTTTTATAATAATGTATTTTCTATATAAAATGAGTTCATACAATAACTATTATAATATTGTGGCTTTCCCTAGTTGTACACAACAGTGAAGCTGGCCCTTTAATCAGCAGCTGGATATCTAGAAGCTAGTAACCTGAATTCTTGACTGCCCAGACTTGCTCCCCCTAGAGAGTCCTAGGTAGAAATAATCTCATGCTGATAATGCAGGTTCTTGCCTGTGCTTTGGTTTTCCAATTTTGTAAAAATTTTGTAAAATGTCCACCACAGCCTTTGTCTGTGCCTATACCTGTTCACCAGCTGCCACTGGTTCACAACATTTTTATATTTACTGAATAATGAAGGAATCTATAAGCATAATTTGCAGCATTGAAGTAAAAAAGTATGTTTGAAACATATTTTAATGGGCCTAGATTTCTAGATCTCATAATCAGAGCAAGCATTTTGTTATCTGGCAAGAGTTTCTGTTACAATCCTTTAGACTAAAAACAGATGTTTACTAAGTTGACCAGTTTTCAAAGACACCATTGAAAGGGAGATGAAACCCATATGTTTTCTTTCATGATTTAGAAAGAGCATGCAATTTTAAATAACTTTCAAATTTACATCTAATATCTGATTTTTGTTTCATTCTTTTGATATCCTTTGATGAAAAGCATATCTAAATATGCTTAGAAGCTACTGAGCTTATTTAGATATGAATTTCAACAAAGGATATCTGTTTTCTTCATTCTTTTGATATCCTTTGTTGAAAAGCATATCTAAATATGAGCATATTTAGATATGAATTTCAACAAAGGATATCTGATTTTCTTCATTCTTTTGATATCCTTTGTTGAAAAGCATATCTAAATATGCTCAGTAGCTACTGAGCATATTTAGATATGATTTTCAACAAAGGATATCTGGTTTTCTTCATTCTTTTGATATCCTTTGTTGAAATTCATATCTAAATATGCTCAATAGCTTCTAAGCATATTTAGATATGCTTTTCAACAAAGGATATCAAAAGAATGAAGAAAATCAGATATCCTTTGTTGAAAAGCATATCTAAATATGCTCAGTAGATACTGAATGGTGGCTGCATATAGATATTGGCTCGCCCATGTGCAATTGCTATTTCTTCAACAAAGGATATCTAAAGAATGAAGGCGTATCCGATTCCTAGACACTGCCTCACCAGCCTCTGAAGTCACCGCACATCACTGGTAACCACCAGACATGGAGTTCCAGTAATCAGTGCAATTATTAATTATATTAACCTCCTAAGACCCGCTCTTCTTATCCCCTAACTGATGGTGTATAATGTAGAACACATAACAGATTGGCTAAACAGTTCCTACTTAACTGTACCTACCTGACTTCATCCATTCCCTTATGCTACATGTCTTATTAGCTTTAATTACCATATAAATATATGTCACTCAGTCGCTCAAGCTTCTGCAATACAATTTTAGGTGGGCTACCCTTAGAGCACCCAGCTAGTCGTATTTTTCTTTATACTAATACTATCACAAACCTTAAACTATGTCATATACAAAGGCGCAAAAGTGGCCAGCTACACAGCAAATGTATAACTATAAGAAAACTGAGTCTAGGTGTATTTTATTAATCTGAGCATATGCATAAGGGGAGTTAAAGGGACAGTAAACCTTAAAAATAATGTTATATAATTCTGCACATAGTGCAGAATTATATAACATTATATTAGCCAAACATTTATAAAACATAATTTCCCCTATTAATTTTAAAAAAAAAACGGTGTTTCACAGACCTGCTCTCTGCTCTCTGCTGAGCGGGTCTGTTATATTTACTCAGCGCATCGGGCCAGCTGTATAGTCACAGCCCGGCCCGACCGCGCCAAAGTGCAGCATTTTATATTTGTAATTGTAATTTCTTGTTTATTCTACCTAAAAACCTCAATAAAAATGTATGGGGGGGGGGGATATAGCTCTTTAGGTAAGTAGTTTTGCTGTTGTTATAAGATATATCTCAGTAGCTAAGTAGTTTTGCTTTTGTTATAAGTAACACAACAGAAATGTATTGTAATTACACAGCATTTACTGTCCCTTTAACTTCCTAGGTATCATATTTGGAAGCTTGGGGTAGAATTTGTGGTCTCTTTATAAAATAAAATGAGATATAAATATAGTATGGAAACAGAGAAACAGGGAACAGAGTTACCTACTACTGATAAATGAGGCTAGGTATAGGGCCGCTGGAGCTAGAGATCTGAATTCCAGTGAATTGAAGACCAGTATCCCCATAGCAGACAAGAAAGGATGTCATATTTGCACTTCTAGAATTCCCATACATACTTCATTACACAAAATATTTGGTCCAACATTTAAGATCATTATTCGACCATTTGGGCTATTCAATAACAAATGCCAATGATTACAGCATATGCTTCTATTTCCTCAAATGGAATTTTAATCACATATTTGCTGTAACAATATTACGCTAAAATCACTGGCTATATGTCATAAACAAAAACAATATGTCCTCGATCTGTTCTCTTTGGTTGTAAGGCAATATTAGAGAATACTTGTCCCCTATTGCAAATACCTACCTGCCCCCTTCACAATAAAGGACCCCTGCCACAGTTGCAGTGGGATGCAGCTCTGGTGGCCTGCGTCACATTAGTGACACTTTATCACGCGTTTGTTTGCACAAAGTAAAAGCAGCAGTAACTTCTGCCATTCTCTATTTGCGTATTTTATATTTTGAGCACAAAATGCACCATTTAAGAGATAGAAATGTTATTAAGAGGCTCTTAGTTTGGCAAACCATAAGTGATATATCTGGCCAAATTCCCTAGCTCTGGAACCTTGGCAGGATGGTGAACGCTAGCTCTCACTCGCACAGCAAAAGCTGTGCAATTAAGAAGGTTAGGGGCTGGGTTGGGGGTGGCGCTGCAGGCACTTAGAAATAAGTCTATCGCACGAATCAAAAAACAGCAAATTATTTTTTTTTACAAAACTGGACTGGAATCTTTTTGGCTGAATAAATATAATTTTTCCAATAGGGGGGCTATTGGAAAAACTATATTTATTTAGCCAAAAAGGTTTTTGTTTTGTTTTTTTCTCTCAAAGGATTCACATGTGCCTGGGCTCCTATAGAGGAGCCTCCACTGTATAATAATATTGTACATGAAGTACAGCACTGTAAATAAGATTCCAACAAGCTTATAATGTACAACAGTATATAAAATGCAGACTGGCATAAAAAAAAATCTGTTTACATCCCCTGGCAATGATGGGAGTACAATGTGTAATTGACTTATAAAGAAGTATTAATGGCGCAGATAGTTATAATAAATGATAATTGCACCATATGTCATTATGTTCAGTACAATAGATAATTGCACATATTATAGTAAACTGTGTACAATACAGATCACTTAAAAATGTGCTGAGGTGTACAGCTGCCTAAAGGTCTTTGCAAAAACACCTGCATATAAGATGTTATCAAATCTGAAACCTTAGAAATAAGTGATAACACCTTTGTGTCTATACAGCATGTAGTGTTTTATCAGCAAAGAGTTTAAAAAGTATAAATCTCAATAATAATAGCCACAAAATATGCTGCCATAGCATTGCTAGCTATTATTTTTCTCAGAGGTAAAGTGAGCAACATAGACATTACATAATTCCTTAAAGGAATTTAATAGGGTGTGGCTAAATCACATGCATAATCTGAGGTAAATATCTATAACAGAGTGCATTGACCTGAAATAATGGAACATGTAATGTACATACAGAGAGGGTTATCAATAAACTATTCCTCTAATGTGCTGACAATGATTTTAGTGGGGACATAAACATTTGTGTTCCATATTGTTTAATGGAAGAGTATGTAGAGATACCAGACATACACAAACAGTAATATTGCTAGATACAATTCTACAGTAAGCTTAAGAACTCCTGAAGTGATCGCTACTCCATATGGTCAAAGAAAGAGAGGGGTCGCGATCCTAATTAATAAGAATTTGACTTACAAGATTCTATATGAAGAGGGAGATAGTGAAGGGAGATTTCAAATTATAAAAATAGAAATTAATAATTCAGTATTTATTTTATGTAATGTATATGGCCCTAATTCTATAGAACTGGAATTTTGGGATAATCTTAGTGGAAAACTTTTAAAATTTTCTAAAGAAAATATAATTATAGCCGGGGATTTTAATATGGTACCTGATTCTAAGCTTGACAGATTTGATAAAGGATCCCAGAATAAGAAAACGTATGAAAATAGATTGCTTCTGAATTTTTGTAGTTCATTGGCTGTTAAAGATATCTGGCGTATACAAAACCCTGACTCAAGAACGTACACTTGTGAATCTAAAAGTCATAAAACATTTTCGAGAATCGATTTGTTCCTGGTTTCAGATAAAATATGCGGATTGAATATAGTAACAGACATTGCAGATATTGTTATTTCTGATCATGCGATTCTAACCTTAGTTATTAAATCTAATCTCAGGAAGGTGTCAAATAATTTTTCTAAATTTTTCTTTCCCAAACATCTGATACATAATATTAAATTTAAGAATTGGTTGCAGTCCAAATGGTTTGAGTTTTACAATTTTAACAAAATATACTTAAATAAAATAGAATTTTTTTGTGAGACTGCAGCATGTTTCTTTAGAGGGGAAATTAAAGCATATATGTGCAAATGGAAACGCAAGAATAAGCAAAGGGAATATCAACTAGCCAATGCTCTTAAGAACAGCTTTAGGACGTATATTTCATCAGTAAATGAACAAAATTGGGACAAGTATATTAAGGCCAAGTGAGAGAGAGATGTATTTCTAAAGCAACAAACAGTAACTGGAGAACTGAGACAGAAAGCATTATATGGGGGGTTTTCAGGGCATTCAGCTAAATATTTGGCACGACTTACCAAGAAGAAATCAAATAATAGGATATTGGCAGTTAAATCAAAAGAGCAGAGATTTACAAACAATTCAGATATTAAAAATGTTTTCTTCCAGTTCTATCAGGATTTATATGCAGAAAGAGAGGTTCATCGTGAAAATAAGGAATTGTTTTAGCAAAGTATCAAAGTTCCAAAGATACCTCTGGAGCAATTAACCAAACTTAACCAACCTATCTCTACTGAAGAAATCAAAGAAGGTATTAAAACTGCTAAATCAAGTAAAGCCCCAGGTCCCGATTTCCTTCCGTCCGAATTCTACAAAATGGTTCAAGAGCAAGTAAGTCCAGTTTTACTTAAATTGTTTAATGAGTATTATCAGGAAAAAAAAGATTGCTCTTATAATTTTTCTGCTTCAAATATCGCTCTGATTCTAAAAAAAGATAAAGACCCAGAAAACCCTTCTTCCTATCGACCGATATCTCTACTTAACGTAGATTATAAATTGATTACATCTATTTTAGCGAAGAGATTACAAAAATATCTTGATCCATTAATCCATCAGAATCAGGTAGGCTTTATGACAGGGCGTAGCTCGATGAAAAATCTGTAGAAAATTACAGTGTTGCTTGATTGGTTTTGGAAAAAATCCCATTCTAGAAAAGAATCTCAAAGAAACGACTCAGCAATTCTTACAGTCGATGCCGAAAAGGCATTCGACTCGATTACCTGGAATCACTTATTTACTTCGCTGAATAAATTCGGCTTTACAGGACAATTCCAACAATTTATTCATAATATTTATAAGAATCCTTGTTCCTCCTTAATTATTAATGATGAACTTTCAGAGAGATTCAAGCTGAATAGATGTACTAGACAAGGATGTCCACTTTCGCCACTTCTGTTCAATTTATCTCTAGAGCCACTAGCGATATTGTTAAGACACAAATTAAAAGGGATATATCTGGGGAAGAATATTTTGACTCTTCTGCTTTATGCAGATGATTTGCTTATTTTTCTCAGTAATACAGCACAGAGTATCCCTCAATTAATGCATATCATAGATATTTATAGTTCCATTTCGGGATATAAAATAAATATCTCAAAATCAGAATTATTGTGGATTTGGAGGACCCCTCGTAGCATAAGAAGTCATCCCTTTAAAGAAGTTAAATGTTTTAAATATTTAGGTATAACTCTTAGTGCGGACCCTACACAGTGGTATGTACTTAATTTTCCTGATTTCTTTGAATATGGAAAAAAAAAATTAGAACAGTGTATGAATTTACCTTTATCTTTCTCAGCATGAGTTACATTAATTAAAACTGTTTTATTTCCTAAATTACTATTGGCTAGATTTAGAGTTTTGCGTTAGAAGGGGTGCGTTAGCTATGCGTGCTTTTTTTCCCCCGCACCTTTTAAATACCGCTGGTATTTAGAGTTCACAGAATGGCTGCGTTAGGCTCCAAAAAGGGAGCGTATAGCATAATTTACCGACACTGCAACTCTCAATACCAGCGGTGCTTACAGACGCGGCCAGCTTCAAAAACGTGCTCGTGCACGATTCCCCCATAGGAAACAATGGGGCCGTTTGAGCTGAAAAAAAACCTAACACCTGCAAAAAAGCAGCGTTCAGATCCTAACGCAGCCCCATTGTTTCCTATGGGGAAACACTTCCTAAGTCTGCACCTAACACCCTAACATGTACCCCGAGTCTAAACACTCCTAACCTTACACTTATTAACCCCTAATCTGCCTCCCCCGCTATCGCTGACCCCTGCATATTATTATTAACTCCTAATCTGCCGCTCCGTACACCGCTGCAACCTACATTATCCCTATGTACCCCTAATCTGCTGCCCCTAACACCGCTGACCCCTATATTATATTTATTAACCCCTAATCTGCCCCCCCAACGTCGCCGCTACCTTACCTACACTTATTAACCCCTATTATGCCGACCGGACCTCACCTCTACTATAATAAAGTTATTAACCTCTAATCCGCCTCACTCCCGTGTCAATAACCCTATAATAAATAGTATTAACCCCTAATCTGCCCTCCCTAACATCGCTGACACCTAACTTCAATTATTAACCCCTAATCTGCCGACCGGACCTCACCGCTACTCTAATAAATTTATTAACCCCTAAAGCTAAGTCTAACACTAACACCCCCCTAAATTAAATATAATTTTTATCTAACGAAATAAATTAACTCTTATTAAATAAATTATTCCTATTTAAAGCTAAATACTTACCTGTAAAATAAACCCTAATATAGCTACAATATAACAAATAATTATATTGTAGCTATTTTAGGATTAATATTTATTTTACAGGTAACTTTGTATTTATTTTAACCAGGTACAATAGCTATTAAATAGTTAATAACTATTTAATAGCTACCTAGTTAAAAAAATTACAAAATTACCTGTAAAATAAATCCTAACCTAAGTTACAATTAAACCTAACACTACACTATCAATAAATTAATTAAATAAAATACCTACAATTATCTACAATTAAACCTAACACTACACTATCAATAAATTAATTAAATAAAATACCTACAAATAAATACAATTAAATAAACTAACTAAAGTACAAAAAATAAAAAAGAACTGTTACAAAAAATAAAAAATTAATTTACAAACATTATAAAAATATTACAACAATTTTAAGCTAATTACACCTACTCTAAGCCCCCTAATAAAATAACAAAGCCCCCCAAAGTAAAAAAAATGCCCTACCCTATTCTAAAATACAAATAGAAAAGCTCTTTTACCTTACCAGCCCTTAAAAGGGCCTTTTGCGGGACATGCCCCAAAGAAAACAGCTAATCAGCCAATCAGCCAATCGGATTGAACTTGAATCTGATTGGCTGATTCCATCAGCCAATCAGAATTTTCCTACCTTAATTCCGATTGGCTGATAGAATCCTATCAGCCAATCAGAATTCGAGGGACGCCATCTTGGATGACGTCCCTTAAAGGAACCGTCATTCGTCGGGAAGTCGTCGGCCAGCATGGATGTTCCGCGTCGGCGGGATGAAGATGGATCCAGAAGAAAGAAGATTGAAGATGCTGCTTGATAGAAGACTTCAGCCCGATGATGGACCTCTTCAGCGCCCGCTTGGATCAAGACTTCAGCCCGATGATGGACCTCTTCAGCGCCCACTTGGATCAAGACTTCAACCCGATGATGGACCTCTTCAGCGCCCGCTTGGATCAAGACTTCAGCCCGATGATGGACCTCTTCAGCCCCCACTTGGGCTTGGATGAAGACTTCGGAGGCTCTTGTGGACGGATCGGTGATACCCGGCGTGGTGAAGATAAGGTAGGGAGATCTTCAGGGGCTTAGTGTTAGGTTTATTAAGGGGGGGTTTGGGTTAGATTAGGGGTATGTGGGTGGTGGGTTGTAATGTTGGGGGGTATTGTATGTTTTTTTTACAGGCAAAAGAGCTGTTTTCTTTGGGGCATGCCCCGCAAAAAGGCCCTTTTAAGGGCTGGTAAGGTAAAAGAGGTAGTAGGTGTAATTAGCTTAAAATTGTTGTAATATTTTTATAATGTTTGTAAATTAATTTTTTATTTTTTGTAACTTAGTACTTTTTTTATTTTTTGTACTTTAGTTAGTTTATTTAATTGTATTTATTTGTAGGTATTTTATTTAATTAATTTATTGATAGTGTAGTGTTAGGTTTAATTGTAGATAATTGTAGGTATTGTATTTAATTAATTTATTGATAGTGTAGTGTTAGGTTTAATTGTAACTTAGGTTAGGATTTATTTTACAGGTAATTTTGTAATTATTTTAACTAGGTAGCTATTAAATAGTTATTAACTATTTAATAGCTATTGTACCTAGTTAAAATAAATACAAAGTTGCCTGTAAAATAAATATTAATCCTAAAATAGCTACAATATAATTATTTGTTATATTGTAGCTATATTAGGGTTTATTTTACAGGTAAGTATTTAGCTTTAAATAGGATTAATTTATTTAATAAGAGTTAATTTATTTCGTTAGATAAAAATTATATTTAACTTAGGGGGGTGTTAGTGTTAGGGTTAGACTTATCTTTAGGGGTTAATCCATTTATTAGAGTAGCGGCGAGGTCCGGTCGGCAGATTAGGGGTTAATAATTGAAGTTAGGTGTCGGCGATGTTAGGGAGGGCAGATTAGGGGTTAATACTATTTATTATAGGGTTTTTGAGTCGGGAGTGGGGCGGTTTAGGGGTTAATACATTTATTATAGTGGCGGCGAGGTCCGGTCGGAAGATTAGGGGTTAATAATTTAGGTAAGGTAGCGGCGACATTGGGGGGGGGGGCAGATTAGGGGTTAATAAATATTATGTAGGGGTCGGCGGTGTTAGGGGCAGCAGATTAGGGGTACATAGGGATAACGTAGGTTGCGGTGGTGTGCGGTCGGCAGATTCGGGGTTAAAAAATTTTATTAGAGTAGCGGCGATGTGGGGGGACCTCAGTTTAGGGGTACATAGGTAGTTTATGGGTGTTAGTGTACTTTAGAGCACAGTAGTTAAGAGCTTTATGAACCGGCGTTAGCCCAAAAAGCACTTAACTCCTGGCTTTTCTCTGCGGCTAGAGTTTTGTCTTTAGAGCTCTAACGCTCACTTCAGCCAAGACTCTAAATACCGGCGTTAGAAAGATCCCATTGAAAAGATAGGATACACAAACGGCGTAGGGGGATCTGCGGTATTGAAAAGTCGCGGCTGGAAAGTAAGCGTTAGACCCTTTCATGACTGACTCTAAATACCAGCGGTAGCCCAAAACCAGCGTTAGTAGCCCCTAACGCTGGTTTTGACGGCTAACGCAAAACTCTAAATCTAGGCGTATATTTGCTCCAAAACCTTCCGCTCTTATTATCTCGGAGAGATTTAAGTATGTTTAATCGTGTATGTTCTTCCTTTATATGGCATGGTAAAAGACCACGACTATCTATGTTGAAATTAGCCAAGTGTAAAAGTATGGCTGGGATGGCATTTCCAAATATCCAATATTATAACTGGGTCTCTTTTTTCAAATATGCAGTAGATTGGATCACCAAAAAAGAATACCTGACATCGTTAGAAATAGAATCAGATCTGATTGCCCCATTTTCTCTAAATGCGATTTTGCACTGTTGCCCATCTAAATTACCTTATAATGTTAGTAATATGATAACATTCTCTAACAATATCCGAGCCTGGCATAAAACATGCCTAGAAGTAAACACAATACCATATGTATCAAAGTATTTAACGATCACTGGCAACCCAGAATTTATTGCAGGACTGGGACGATCAATTTTTTCAAAATGGAATAACCAAGGGTTAACATATCTTGTCCATCTGATTGATCCTCTAACTGCTCAAATGAAATCTTTTCATCAGATCAATACAGAATTTGGAATTCCCCGATCTGATTTCTTTGCATATCTCCAGTTGCAACATTATGTCCAAATGATTAAAGCAAAATATAGTATAGATTGGGCACTAGGAAATTTAGCAGATAACATCAAAGCCTATCTGAAAGGTAATTTTTCAATTTCCAAGTTCTATATAACCTTGATTTGTCATATGGGACACCAATATATGAATGCATTAATAATTAAGTGGAATAAATTGCTTCCAGAGGTAACTTTGGATGATATTCAGGCAAGTTTTTCATTAGTAAAAAAAAACTAAAACCTCCAATGCATGTAAGGAATCACAATTCAAATTAATTAATATGATTTATATTACGCCCAAAAAAATGGCAGGTTGGTACACAGGAGGGAATTTATGTTCTAGGTGTAGTTCAGATATGGCGGACCTGCTCCATTGTTTCTGGTGGTGTCCAAAGATAAGACAGTTCTGGTCAAAAATTTATTTCTGGCTTAACAAAGTTTTGGATCTACAGATATTATTAAAAAGTCAGCAGATTGTTCTCCTTGTCAGACCCGATAAAAAGTATAAGAATATTCATTTAATCAACACAGCAATAATGATCGGGCGCATATTAATATTGGAGAATTGGAAAGCTACCGTAGCTCCTAGTATGGCGGAGTTTGTCAAGCTAATAGAGACGCAGATAATAATAGACCAATATAATATACAGATCTGGAATGAAAAACAGAAAGAATCTTTCTTCACTAAATGGAGCCGGGTTATCCAAATGATGCCAATTGGGCTACAGAAGCAATTGATCTATCCGTTTAAGCAATCTATTTTCTTCCAACTAAATATTCTTAATGGTAATTTTCCTGCACTTTGGATTAGCTAGATAGATGGAACAAACCCTTTTTTTTTTTCTCCCCCCCCCCCCCCCAGATAGGAGATTTAATCACTGACAATGTGATAGTTGTTGTTTCAAAGTACAATATTTGAATATATAATTGCGGTATAATTATAAGTACATCACTTTCTTTTTTTTCTTTTCTTTTTTTTCCCCTTTTTTCTGTCTGTGCAATTGACCTCCTGTATTGTGCATTATTATTTATTATCATGTTGTAAAGAGAAAAAAAAAGCACTAATAAAAAGAAATTTAAAAAAAAAAAAAAAAAGCTTAAGAACTCCATTGACACTTTTATTATATGCTCCTAGGTTCCAGAGTCCAAGTAACGCCCTGGCAGCTTGCAGGAGGAAATGCTTAGAAAACTGAATGATTCATTAAGTACTTTTAAAAATGATTGCCCTATAATTTCCTGAGCTGATTTCTGCCTAGTAACTGCTCCTGAATGGATAGTAAGGCCTGGGAAGCTGAGGGGGCAGGGCTTCCACAGCAGAGAAGCCAAATTACCTCAGAAAAAGCTTGAAAGCCATTTTGAGTGTAATAAAATTAAATAATGCGCACTAAGCAAAATAAATACTTTTCCCCTTATAAACACCTTCGCCTAGATTTAGAGTTTTGCGGCCAAAGGGGTGCGTTAGCTACGCATGCTTTTTTCTGGCTGCACCTTTTAAATACCGCTGGTATTTAGAGTTCACAGAAGGGCTGCGTTAGGCTCCAAAAAAGGAGCGTATAGCATATTTACCGCAACTGCAACTCTCGATACCAGCAGTGCTTACGGACGCGGCCAGCTTCAAAAATGTGCTCGTGCACGATTCCCCCATAGGAAACAATGGGGCAGTTTGAGCTGAAAAAAAACCTAACACCTGCAAAAAAGCAGCGTTCAGCTCCTAACGCGGCCCCATTGTTTCCTATGGGGAAACACTACGATCAGCCAATAGAATGCGAGCTCAATCTGATTGGCTGATCCAATCAGCCAATCGGATTGAACTTGAATCTGATTGGCTGATTCCATCAGCCAATCAGAATTTTCCTACCTTAATTCCGATTGGCTGATAGAATCCTATCAGCCAATCGGAATTCGAGGGACGCCATCTTGGATGACGTCCCTTAAAGGAACCTTCATTCTTTAGTTGGATGTCAGAAGAAGAGGATGGATCCGCGTCGGAGGTCTTCAAGATGGAGCCGTTCATCATCGGATGAAGATAGAAGATGCCGCTTGGATCAAGATGGTTGCCGGTCCGGATCTCCTCTTCTTCCCGGATAGGATGAAGACTTTGGAGCCTCTTCTGGACCTCTTCAGCCGCCGCTTGATAGAAGACTTCAGCCGGATTATGGATCGCCAGCCCCCGCTTGGGCTTGGATGAAGACTTCGGAGGACGGATCGGTGAACCTGGCATGGTGAAGATAAGGTAGGAAGATCTTCAGGGGCTTAGTGTTAGGTTTATTTAAGGGGGGTTTGGGTTAGATTAGGGGTATTTGAGGGACGCCATCTTGGATGACGTCATTTAAAGGAACCGTCATTCGTCGTTCAGTCGTCGGCCAGGATGGATGTTCCGCGGTGGAGGTCTTCAGGATGCTGCCGCTTCGCTCCGGATGGATGCCGCTTGGATGAAGACTTCAATCGGATGGAAGACCTCTTCTGCCCCGCTTGGATGAAGACTTCAGCCGGATCATGGACCTCTTCAGCCCCCCGCTTGGGCTTGGATCAGGACATCGGAGGAGCTCTTCTGGACGGATCGGTGTGATACCCGGTGAGGTGAAGACAAGGTAGGATGATCTTCAGGGGCTTAGTGTTAGGTTTATTTAAGGGGGGTTTGGGTTAGATTAGGGGTATGTGGGTGGTGGGTTGTAATGTTGGGGGGCTTGGGTATTGTATGTTTTTTTTTACAGGCAAAAGAGCTGTATTTCTTGGGGCATGCCCCGCAAAGGGCCCTGTTCAGCGCTGGTAAGGTAAAAGAGCTTTGAACTTTAGTAATTTAGAATAGGGTAGGGCATTTTTTTATTTTGGGGGGCTTTGTTATTTTATTAGGGGGCTTAGAGTAGGTGTAATTAGTTTAAAATTGTTGTAATATTTTTCTTATGTTTGTAAATATTTTTTTATTTTTTGTAACTTAGTTCTTTTTTATTTTTTGTACTTTAGCTAGTTTATTTAATTGTATTTATTTGTAGCAATTGTATTTAATTAATTTATTGATAGTGTAGTGTTAGGTTAATTGTAGGTAATTGTAGGTAGTTTATTTAATTAATTTATTGATAGTCTAGTGTTAGGTTTAATTGTAACTTAGGTTAGGATTTCTTTTACAGGTAAATTTGTAATTATTTTAACTATTTTAGCTATTAAATAGTTCTTAACTATTTAATAGCTATTGTACCTGGTTAAAATAAATACAAAGTTACCTGTAAAATAAATATTAATCCTAAAATAGCTATAATATAATTATAATTTATATTGTAGCTATATTAGGATTTATTTTACAGGTAAGTATTTAGCTTTAAATAGGAATAATTTATTTAATAAGAGTTAATTAATTTCGTTAGATTTAAATTATATTTAACTTAGGGGGGTGTTAGTGTTAGACTTAGCTTTAGGGGTTAATACATTTATTAGAGTAGCGGTGAGCTCCGGTCGGCAGATTAGGGGTTAATAATTGAAGTTAGGTGTCGGCGATGTTAGGGAGGGCAGATTAGGGGTTAATACTATTTATTATAGGGTTAGTGAGGCGGATTAGGGGTTAATAACTTTATTATAGTAGAGCTCAGGTCCGGTCGGCAGATTAGGGGTTAATAAGTGTAGGCAGGTGGAGGCGACGTTGAGGGGGGCAGATTAGGGGTTAATAAATATAATATAGGGGTCTGCGGTGTTAGGGGCAGCAGATTAGGGGTACATAAGGATAACGTAGGTGGCGGCGCTTTGCGGTCGGCAGATTAGGGGTTAATAAGTGTAGGTAGGTGGAGGCGACGTTGTGGGGGGCAGGTTAGGGGTTAATAAATATAATACAGGGGTCGGCGGTGTTAGGGGCAGCAGATTAGGGGTACATAAGGATAACGTAGGTGGCGGTCGGCAGATTAGGGGTTAAAAAAAATTATTCGAGTGTCGGCGATGTGGGGGGACCTCGGTTTAGGGGTACATAGGTAGTTTATGGGTGTTAGTGTACTTTAGAGTACAGTAGTTAAGAGCTTTATGAACCGGCGTTAGCCCAGAAAGCTCTTAACTACTGACTTTTTTCCTGCGGCTGGAGTTTTGTCGTTAGATGTCTAACGCTCACTTCAGAAACGACTCTAAATACCGGAGTTAGAAAGATCCCATTGAAAAGATAGGATACGCAATTTACGTAAGGGGATCTGCGGTATGGAAAAGTCGCGGCTGAAAAGTGAGCGTTAGACCCTATTTTGAGTGACTCCAAATACCGACGGTAGCCTAAAACCAGCGTTAGGAGCCTCTAACGCTGGTTTTCACGGCTAACGTCAAACTCCAAATCTAGGTGTATGTAAGGTAAGGTTTGTCAGAGTAGGCAGCAGCCTTCTACACAGAGACATTAGAAACATGCTGCCGCACAGATCAAGAAATCGGGAAGGGTCACTTTCCCGCTACTGAGCTGCATCATATGGGTGCAGCACCAACCGTGTGTAATGTGGCACTGCGTGCGTCAAGGTGGTGTCAGGACAAACATTCATCTGTCCTACTCCTGCCTCACCACCGCAAAACGAGTGGCGGACACTGCAAGAGCCAGTCACGGACACCAGTGTCCGTGTACGGACACCTTGCCTATCCCTGGACATACAAATAGCCAATGGGCTGTGTGTATGCTGTGTAAAGTCACTTACCTTACTCAGCAACCCTCCACTGGCTCACCAGGAATGTCAAATCCTTTTCAATGCAGCTGCAGCAGTATCCAGTAGAGAGTCCATCCAGTGTAGGTATCGAGCACCACAGAGTATTGCAGTAGGAAATACCTGTGTCCCTCAGGGGTAGGCTAAGGATGAGTCCTCGCAACGCCTGAGGGTAGTTATGGCTGAAATCCCATAGGGAAAGACTGTGCACATAACAAGCTATTCATATGTCCCTGTATCATTCAGCTGCTGTGAAGTTTCTCTTCTGTCTTCTTTGTAAATGTGAATTTCCAGGGACTCTGGGTCTCACATTGGTATGAGCTCCCAAATTTAAATCCATAAGCAAGTAGCTGGAACACCTCTATTCTCAACCAACTCCTACGAGGCCAAGAACAAAACTAAGAGAGAAATGGGAGGTGTAAGGGATTTTAAGCACTGATAAGGGTTCTTGACCTCCTCCTAGTGGTGGGCAAAATAGCCCATATTTTATAGAGGACTGTGGTCCATCATCATTTTATGAAAGAAAATGGTTTTAAAGGGACATAAAACAAGTTGAGATAGAGACAAAATATAATAATATGTACATGAACTATTTTACCTACAAATTTATACTGCAGTGCCTCGCCATTAACCCTTTCTTTTAAGTTTCTGAATTGTACAGCTCTAACTCCCCCCACACAATTCTTTTTATGGCTGTAGCTATATACATTGTTGTTTTGGTAAAATGCACAAATGAATAGGGATGATCTGCTGGGCATGCCTAGAAGCTGGGATCTCAGGAGAAATACAATGTCTGTGTCTAAACACAGTGTCCAGACAGCATGGCTATTTTAAGTATTTTTGTTTATTTTTGAAAATTATTTTAAAATACTTCCCAACAATTTTTAAACAATTGTTTTATGCAAACTATTTTTACTTTATTAGCCCTTTTAGGATATGCACAGATCTCAACCTGTTTTATGGCCCTTTAAGTGTTAGGTATATATTTTTTATATGGAGAGTCTGTATCAGAGACATGCATATCAAAATAAAGGAATTATGTTAAAACAATGAAAGTATGATATGGTATAGAATATTATGTGCACCCATTATAAATCCTTTAAACAACAAAATAGCGCTACAACAAAACTGTGAAAACTATTATTACCTATTTGTTAAATTATTGCTTAGGCAAAATAAAAGCAGATGCAGTTTGAAACGGCTTAGATATTAGCATTCATTTTTTGGAATTTTAAACCAAATAATTTTAAAAGGGCATTCTGCTTTTTAGTTGTGATTTAAAGGATTTTTGTAGTAAAAGATATCACATGCCCTTGCTCTGGAAACAAATATCACATTGGAGATTGTGAATTATAAACAACATCCTGTTACTAAACTCATAATTGTATGCTTCTGAGTGAACACCATCTATTGTTTGTGTTGTGTTTCAGATAGCTAGATAGATAGATAGATAGATAGATAGATAGATAGATAGATAGATAGATAGATAGATAGATAGATAGATATTATTATCAGGTATTTGTAGAGCGCCAACAGATTCTGCAGCGCTGTAAACATAGTCGGTGTACAGGATAACTTTTGTAGGGATCAAGTGGGTAGAGGGCCCTGCCGAGAGTTTCACTGTTGTAGTCGGCTCTTATGAAGGCGATCTGCAAACAGCTGGGCTCATAGGCTTACATTCTAAAGGGTTCAAGGGAAAGCAATGGAGTAGGAAAGGTTATTGTTGGTTGTATGCATCCCTGAATAGTAGAGTCTTAAGGGAGTGCTTGAAGCTGTTAAAACTAGGGGAGAGTCTTGTGGAGCGAGGCAGGGAGTTCCACAAGATGGGGGCCAGTCTGGAGAAGTCCTGCAAATGGGAATGTGAGGAAGTAACAAGAGAGGAGGAGAGGAGGAGATCGTGAGCAGATCGAAGGGGATGGGAGGGAGAGTATCTGGAGACAAGTTCTGAAATGTAGGGGGGAGCAATGCAGTTGAGAGCTTTGTATGTCAGAGTGAGGATTTTGTGTTTAATCCTAGAGGCAAGAGGAAGCCAGTGAAGGGAGGTGCAGCAGATGAAGAGCGACGTGTAAGGAAGATGAGCCTGGCAGAGGCATTCATAATGGATTGTAAAGGAGCTAAGTGGCAGCTACGGAGACCAGAGAGGACGGAGTTGCAGTAGTCGAGGCGGGAAAGGATGAGAGAGTGGATTAAAATCTTAGTTGTGTCTTGTGTAAGGAAATGTCTAATTTTAGAGATGTTTTTTAAGGTGGAAGTGGCAGGCTTTAGCCAAGGACTGAATGTGAGGAGTGAAGGAAAGGTCTGAGTCAAGTGTGACCCCGAGACATCGGGCATGCGGGATAGGGGTAAAGATGGAATTATCAACAGTAGAATAAGCATATCAATAGATAGAATAAGCATGACATTTTTTTATTACCTTCATTTGTTCTGCAGTCAGTCCCATGTTAAGCTGCACACTGGATCATGAGTTATCCATAAAATTTAAAATTCTCTCCATGCCTGAGTTGGCAGAGGATTTATTTAAATGAAAACAAATATATAGATTTCTGTTTTAAGAATAATTGGAATTCATAGTATTATCATGTTCAAAGTCAGATAATACCTCTTCTTTTAATCATTTAACAGTGGGAGAGGGTGGGCATTCTATTTTTTTTTCTTTTTTTTTTACTATTCGTTTGACTAGAAAAACATTATTTTATGTATAATAATATAGTATATAAAGGCATTAGCCATATGAGATATTCAGTTATTCCCCTACCATGACAACTAGTTTTCATACTCCAGTTGGCATAGTCTAAATATGTAATAATATGTACTTATTATTTGATTTAATCCTTTATGCAATGGTATATACATATTTTTCCTAGTAAATTCAATAAAAAATTATTGTATTATGTAAAAATATTTAAAACTTAAATTATTGATGGGCAATGTAATTTAGGATTCAAATTTAATTTCCAGATTTAAAAATTAATGTGTTAAATTAAGTATAGTTTAATCCAGTATAATTTCCATTAAATTCCATTTGCCTTAAATTTAGACACATGAGTTATATGATTCACATATGAAACAATAGACATTAAGCAACTACCTTCCTTTTCCACTTACCAATCTGCTCAGCACCATCTTCTCTATCTACCTCAACTGGATGCTGTAAATTCGTGATCAATCCATTCTGTTTTTGTGCATATGCTGAGACCAGTTCACTGAGCCTACTGAACTTCATAACTTCAACACCCTGCATAGACTGAAAGAGACAGATGCCTTGAGCCATTGATACAAAACAGTGCACAAGACAGTGATGAAAGAGAAAACACATAAGGGCTTGATTTATCAAGCTACGGCAGACAGGGGCGTACATATGCGCCCTGTCCGCCGCAGCTCGCCTCTGGCGGACAGAATTACCATGGCAGAATTTAACATTGCATGCGAGCGCCTTTTTGCGCTGGCATGCAATGCCGCCCCCTGACGCGCACAGCCAATCACACCTAAGCGATGTAAAAGAGTGTAGGAAGCAGCGGTCTGATGACCGCTGCTTAATAAATACGGAATGCAGGTTCTCTTGTAAGAACCTGCAGTCACAGATTGGCAAAGACTTTGATAAATTGAGCCCTAAGAACAATATCACAAAGGAAAATGAGCACTATTATATGGGTTCGATTTATCAAGCCCTTCGCCTCTCTGCGAGTCCGACTGCAGGTTCTCACAAGAGAACCTGCAGTCACAAGTTATCAAGCATCGGTCATCTCTTAGGTGGAGAATTTCAATCTCCCCGGTCTCATCCGACCAGAGAGATTGACAGCACCTGCCTGCGCGTGATTGGCTGTGCACGGGCAGGGGGCGGCATTGCATGCGAACGTAAAATAGCGCTCGCGTGCAATGTTAAATTCTGCCACAGCAATTCAGTCCACCAGAGGCGAGTTGTGGCAGACAGGGGCGCATATGTCCGCCCCTGTCTGCCATAGCTTGATAAATCGAGCATGGGTACAGAAGAGATCATGGGCTCTGACAAAAAGTAGAAACCTAGCTACACAACTAAACTATGGTAGCTCTTGACCTTATATACTACTAGCATATATGGAATAAAGGCTAAATATTAAGGGGTCGATTTATCAAGTTACTGCGGACAGGGGCGTACATACGCGCCCCTGTCCACCAGTACTCACCTTTGGCGGGCTGATTTTCGATGCCAGAATTCAGCATTGCACAAGAACGCAATTTTGTTGGCGAAGAGGTTAGGGAAGCTGCAGTCTGATGACCACTGCTTGTTAATTATGGACTGCAGAACTGTCATCTACCATCAATTTTATTCCTATTTACATGCCCTTTTTCTACTTTTCTTATCTGATTACATGATTTCCCATACTTCTATTATTTAAGCAGTGCAAACATACTATGGTTAAATATACAGGTGGCCCTCGGTTTAAGCCGGTTCAATTTGCACCGTTTCAGAATAACAACCTTTTTTTTTAGTCATGTGACTGCTATTGTAAATAATTGAGAAAGCAGTGCATTGATTAAAAAAGCCAGTAGGTGAAGCTGTCCGCTTGTGTTGCAGCAAAGATACACACAAGCAGGCTAAAATGGATCAGTGTAGCTAGCTAGACATGAGCTATCAAGCAGTTTTTATAGGAACAAGATCTTCCTGTCTATAAATCAGTCCAGATTGGAATGCATAAAAGGAACTGTTTGCAGAAAAATGCAAGTAAAGTCTGTGTTGTGTGATTATTTCATAAGGTTTATAATGCAGTTTAGCAAATGTTTTTGTTCATTTAACTTAGTTTAATGATATATTCTGTGTTGTGTGATTATGTGATACTGTTTATAATGCTGTTTAGCATTTAAAGTCTTCATTTCAAAGCTTCAAAAATAATGTATTAGGTGTTACTTATGACAATTTTGAGAGGGGCCTGGAATCTAACTCCCTCACTTCCCATTGACTTACATTATAAACTGGATTTCAATTTACAACGGTTTCGATTTACAACCATTCCTTCTGGAACCTAACCCCGGCGTAAACTGAGGGCTACCTGTACTTAAATCACTCATACATGTAATCCTGCATACATATACTAGTTTACAGTAGTTTTCCCAGCCAGTCACACATATATTGCAAGTAACCTCACATATGGAGGCAGGTATTTAGCCAGCAATCATAAAATACTGAGAAAAAGATTAATTACAGGGTACTTTGCATAGACAGCTGATATACAGCCAGTGATCACTCATATGGCTGGCTGCAATATAGCCAGAAATCCTTCATGCATATCACAGGTATACAGCAAGCAATCTGACTTACAAGGGTAAGTTATATATCAAGCCACCTACCCATCTATTCAGTATTTTCTGAACACCCCCTGCTGATCTGTGGCTCTTGTTTTTCTGCTGTTTATATTCATGTAGTGTAAGGGGTTAGATTACTCAAAGTGCAAATCAATGATCAGTCTAAGAGCCAGGGAAATAAAAAATGGGTCTATTTTAACAGATTCTAGAACAATGGCACCTTTTAAGAATTGTACAATATTGATTTGGTTTTCAGCAGCACCCCAGAACTGCCACTGGTCCCTAGACATAACTAGACATAACAAGGCACACCCAAAATTGACAAAGAGAGGAGGCATGGAGTCGATGCATATAAAATCACTGCATTATAAATAGAAGTGATGCAAGGCACACTAGACACAATAATAATAATAAGACACTAAGTAACAGCAAGGCATAGAAAGCTGTAACACCTCTAACCAGTGACACAAGGTGAGAAAAAAAACTGTGTGACTGACTGAAATTCTGGCACAACTGAATAAAAGATACAGGGCTAGATTACAAGTGGAGCGCTAAATTATTGCGCTCCCGCAAACAGGCGAATTTCCAATCAGCCATTACAAGTGGTTGGTTATTGCTATCGCAGGCTCGCAGTAGCAATTAGCGCTTATAAAATTAACCAGAGATCGGATCTCTGGTTAAATTTATAAATCTGACCCAAATGCCCCCAAAATACAGTCTAGTATATTTTATTAAAAAATAAAGATGGCAGCATATTAACACATAAATATATATGTATATCAGCATATACATATATATTTGATTGCTACCATCGCTGCGCTACTTACTGCCTTCGCTGGAGCTGAAGCGCTGATGCATCAGAACAAGGCTCCCATAGGAGCCCATGGAAGCGCGTTCCCATGAGCACAATGCTGCCTAGCAATGCGAACGCAAACTCGCGTTCGCATTGCGGCTAACTTGTAATACCAGCGCACTTTATATTGGCATAACTTGTTGAAAAACATACCCAATGTGTTTAGCAGCCTCCCACTAGTGCATTGGTGCTCCCGAAATCTTCCTAGGTATGTTTTTCAACAAAGGATTCCAAGATAATTAAGCAAATGAGATAAAATAAACAAATTGCAAAGTTGTTTAAAATGTTATGCTCTGACTTTACTGTCTCTTTAATCTTTATAAGCGGCTCACAAATGGTTGAAAGCTTTATTGTGACTTCACCCTGAATTACTTAAAAAAAATAATGAAAACATTTAGGGGCCTATTTATGAAAGGCTTGTCGGACATGATCCGACATTGCGGATCATGTCCGACAGACCTCGCTGAATGGGGAGAGCAATACGCTCCCCGCATTCAGCATTGCAACAGCAGCTCTTGTGAACTGCTGGTGCAACGCCGCCCCCTGCAGATTCACGGCCAATCAGCCGCTAGCAGGGGGTGTCAATCGGGTTGAATTTCGATTGGGTTGAATTGCTGCGATGAATGTCCACGTCCTCAGAGCAGGCGGACAGGTTATGGAGCAGCTGTCTTTAGCCTTCAGACTCGCCAGAAACAAGGGCCCTCAAGCTCTACACAGAGCTTGATAAATGAGCCCCTTAGTCATTAAAATAATAATAATAATAAAATAATAGGGCTATTTTCCAACAAATAAGAAAGGCTAATAATTTTAGAAATTATTGGAAAAATTAATAAGGGGCTTTACTTTCAACTGAGAAACAAGGGGAAGGGGTTGGAATTTAAAAAATAATTAGAAATCATAGTATAGAGTATTTGCAAAAACTACATTATTAAATAGCTACAATTTTATGAAATGCCACATTTGGAAAAGATTGGAAAGGCAGGGATTAAAAAAAGTCAGAAACAGATCAAATGGATTTATACATTAATAACATACAAGTAATAATTTAATCTGTGTTATTTAAATAGGGACAGATACTAGTGGAGCTAGCAGCAAGGGGTTTATTGTGGGGGTTTGCGCTCATTGGCCTTACCACTTGTATAATGAATTGAAAGTAAACGCGATCGCTTGAGTGCAATCACAATTTACTCTAGAATGATTATTTCAGAGTTCTGGTGAACTGTTTCAGGAAACTAAAAAGGGTCAAAAAACACATCACAAATACATTTCAAAGTTCACTTACACTCATAATAATACTATTAATTAAAAATTAGTTTAAAAAAAATATTTTTAGTTTAAAAAAAATATTGCATACAAAAGTTATAAGGGCTCAAACATATGAGGTCTAAGGTGTTAGGGAAAAAATGCAGGCAAAGGGCTTTAACATTGAGATTATATTCATATAAATGTCTAATTATGCAGTAGAAGATCAGCACACCCCATCCAATATACAGCGACCCGGTGCACTACCAAACAATGAATATTCACACTCCACTGTGTGTCGGCCACACACTCAGATGCAGCCGAGTTTGATTAGGTTTCCTGGGTCTGTGACATGATATAGCTAATATTTATGGGTATATATAGGGGTATATTTGGTGTATAATGTATGCTTGTTTTTTCCATGTGAATAAGGCTCTTGTGTAGATCCAAAACGTTATGGAGTAAAAGATGTTTACAAAGAATCCTGTGTGCCTACGTTATTTGGATATCTGATAGGATCCACATCAGGTCCTGATTTTCAGTGGAGTGTATATATATATATATATATATATATAGAGAGAGAGAGAGAGAGAGAGAGAGAGAGAGAGAGAGAGAGAGAGAGAGAGAGAGAGAGTATATATATATATATAATATAAGTACATATGTGATTATATGTGCATATATTTAATTACAGACATATATACCCAAATAAACACATAAATACATATATATATATATATATATATATATATATATATATATATATATATATATATATATATATATATATATATATATATATATATATATATATATATATATATATATATATACCAAAAAGGGTACAGGACAAATGGCTACTATAAATGTGTCTTTTTCCATGGAAAAAATTATCAAAATTTAGAAAACATTAATGTTATGTTAGATTATAATTTTAATGTGGTGCAGACCCTATAAAAAATCATTCTTCAACAAACTACAAGAGGAGAACAAGGACCATCAAAAATTTCCTAAGGTCCTGTATAGGTAGGGAATCAAGCACTCTTTTTTTTATAAAAATAGCTCAAAAGTGTAGCTAAATTAAACAAATGGAATGAATCTCTGACCATTACAATCACAGAGAACAAAAAATAATTTATTAATAGTACAGAAAGAAGTAAATCCTAACTGTCCAAACATAGCAATAGGCCAGTTGTGCGCTGGCCTCAGGTATATGTTAGCAACACAAAGTAAAGTATGTTGAACAAACAATATAGTACATGTGGCTAATTAAAACCCTGAAGATGTGCACATGGTGACCAGAAGTGGGAGGAGTAAGTGCTGGAGTGCGAAGTAGCGCGGAGAGAAGTCGCTACCGCAAGTCGTTCCACCACCCACTTAAGCTTGTGACTCCTTGGGGCTGGGAAATGAAGCCTCGGAGCCCACTGTCGGCTGGTGTAGGAGAAGGAGGAGCAGCAGTCAGTCAAGCACGGATCCCCCGTTCAAGCGCAAAAGGCTCAGTCGCTAGAGCCACAGCTTGTGTTCTTGTGGAAGCAGCTGGGAAGCAAAGAGGAAGCCGTGGAGATCGGAAAGCGAGCAGCTAAGTTTCGGCTCGTGGATCATCTGGAGCATGCTGGTCAGTCAACCGGTGTCTAAAGGGGCTATCTCAAAAGAGAAAGGGGCACGATTGCAGCGCTGCAGGGAAAGTCTCCCAAGACCTCTGAGAGCAGACGTAGGCACAGAGTGGATTGAACCGCTCTTCTTTCTCACCAGACTCTCAGAGATAGGAGGCTGTTTTGAATTTCATCACCCTGCCGAAGGAGCATTTGGAAGAGCTGTAGTCCTGGTAGTGTCCAAGGGCATAAATAAAGAAGTACCTGTCCTCTGCCTGGTTCAGAGGAACGGAAAGCATTTATGAAAGTTATCAGCAGAAGGACTACGCTGAGTCAAGCCTTTTACAGATAAGTACCAGCCATTATATTAAAGTATTTAAAGCTTGGTATTTCTATATTTATAAGCCTATCTGCGGTGTCATTAAGTATTGGATAATTGTTCCCACCTACCCCGGGCTACTTCCAGTCCCTTCTTAGCTAAAGAACAGCGCTTTACCCATTGAACCAATTGCACAGAAAGAAAAGCGCCGGGTTGGGCTAAACACAAGACAAGAGAAAGGGGTATTTGACTTTGGCAGCAACTTACTGAGCTAATTTGAGCTACCATTGAACCAACTGAGTTGAAGTATAATAGCCAAAGGGAACATTAGTAAAGCATACAGTGTGCCAAGAATAATCAGGAATTGGGACTATAACCAGTTATAAGATGCTGCTAGCTAATAATGGGTAAAGCACGAACTTAATCCTGCCTTAACTTTCATAACTCCAGCTATATAGCCATAAGGATTAGGCAGACACCTCAATGCTCTTAAAGGGATACATATTACGTACATATGCCTTTAGACTTTGCTATATTGAAAGAGTCCGGCTATAACATATTGAGGCATCATTGAGGAACTTTGTATACTATCGCCGTGTCAAACAAACACAGATAAGCAAGAAACACTATAGGGTGTAATGGTGATAAGAGTAGACCCAGGATTCTAATTTTTTGAACTGATGGTTGGTGTTTAAAACTTAATGCTGTGAGGGCAAAGAACTGGGTAATGTTATAGAAAGGTCTACGGTGTCAGATCTTCCATTCAACGGGTCTCATTGCTCTATATTCTGAATGTGTTAGTCCTCATATATAAAATCTATACAAAGCCTATGGCTTACTGGTTTGCTAGAAATTGTGAGGTCTAAAAGCATCAATGCACACGAATTGATGAATCAGTAAATAAGAACATTTTAATTGTCAAGCTATTTTATAAAGGAAAGGAGAGAGAAGGAGAGAGAGCTTTCTTTCTTCTCTTTTTCTCTTTTTTCTTTTTCTTGTTTTTTACTTTATATATACATATAAGGTCAATACAGAGTTATTTGATTAAGTTCACTCACCAAGTATAGAGCATGTTACTGATTTGGTAAAACGGTCTTAATATTGGCAAGTTTGAACCACTGATCTCTCAAACTGTAATAACAGGAGTTGGTTTAGAAGTGTTTAAGCTGTACATTTATAACCCCCTTTTCGTTGGAAGAGGGTTAGCCCCCTAGCAGTTTGAAGTGTAAAATGACAATTCTCTAATTGTAAGCGCCTCTACTCAAAGGTATTTTAAGGTGAAATTGTCTTTTTGAACCAAAGAGGGGTTAGATATTTTTCATTACTTGTGAGATTTGTGCTTAGTTAATTGACAATTTCTTTTGGGAAGTGTTACTGACAAGTAAAAGGAAAACTATCCTAATAATAGTCAGGTAGAGTGTTCTTTTTTTTTTTTTTTTTTTTTTTTTGTTTCTCTCACTGCCCACTAGTCACTTGATAGCACATAAGTACACATCTTAAATACTCCTCTTATCCTTTTTTTTTAGAATTGTTCACTAGCACTTTGGGACACAATTGTTCACTTCTATACACTTCAAGACACATAGCCACACCCTTCTTACCTTCCTTTTTTTTTTTTTTTTTATTTTAGAACTGTTCACCAGCACTCTGGGACTCATTTGTCCTCTTCTATACACTTCAAGACACATAGTCACACCCTTTTTTTTTTTTTTTTTTTTTTTTTTTATATACACATTGCACATATAAGAATCACTGCAACACCATCTCGAAATATTAGATGGATAGATTCCTGACTAGCCATAAAAGCATCAGTGAAAATATGCCTCCCAAGTCAATGAAGGATAAAAAACCTAGAAGCAGTTTTGGCCTAACAGACTTAGACCAATCTGAGAAAAATCCTATCTTGACCCAACAGATTGACACAGACAGTCTTGTGAAACAAATTTCAGATATTTTTTTACCTCAGTTTGATAGCTTAAAGAAAGAGATAATGCTAATGTCTAATGAAATCAAACAAGTCTCACATAGATTGACTGAGATGGAATCTAGAATATCTGACATTGATGATCGCCAATTTAGCCAACAGTCCTTATTAGATACTCAAACAAAATTAATGCATACACTTCAACTCCGGGTTGAGGACTTGGAAGACAGATCCAGGAGAAATAATCTTAGATTCATAGGATTTAATGACCCAATAGGACCTATTGATATAATGGATCTAATAGCTTTTCAGCTACCTAAAGCACTAGGGTACCCTATAGAACAACTACCAATTAAAATTGAGAGAGTCCACAGAGTGGGTCCCGCTATGTTAAAAGATGGTACTCCAAATATACAGAGACCGATTATAGCTAAGTTCTTGGACTTCCAAGATAAGTCTAAAGTGCTCACGCTCTATTGGAAAAATTACCCCTTTGAATTTAATAACAAACGAATCCTAATTTTTCAGGATTTTTCCTTCGAGACAACATCTAAAAGGAAGGAAATGTCCCCTTTTTGCACACAGCTGATTGAATTGGGTATAAAAACTAATTTGATATACCCCGCCAAACTGAAAATTGTACATAAGGATGAGACGATCTTTATTGATAATATAGAAGAAGCAAAACACTTCATCAAAAAGGTTAAATCAGAGAAGGAAAAACTTAAATAGGTATAATGTTAATATTGATAGAAGGTCCCTCTATGCTTTTTGTTGAAACACTTTATTAATCTAAATGAAACATAAAATGATGTACAAGCAAGAGACACGAGGCTGTGATTCTATGTTTGTTTGCATATATATATATGCAACGATATGTCTGTTTTGAATGTTGTAACTGCCTTTTTTTTCCTTTTTTTTTTTTTTTCTTTTTTCTTCTTTTTCCCTTCCCCTCTCTTCTCTCTCTCTCTCCCTCCACTCCCCTCTTACGGCAGGTTTAGGGGAAACTAGATGATTCAAGTGCTTAATATAAGTTCCTGGAATGTGGGAGGAATTTCTTCCCCAGTTAAAAGAAAGAAAATTATACATCATTTAAAAAGTTTTTCCCCTGACATTGCACTAATCCAAGAGACTCGCCTAAATGAGAATGAAACCGAAAAACTAAAAATGGGTTGGATTGGTGAGGTAATAGTCACCCCAGCATTAGGTAGAAAAAGAGGAGTGGCCTGTTTATTTAAAAAAAAATTAGATTATAAAATTTTATCCAAGTTAGTGGATAAATAGGGGAGATTTTTAATATTGAGATTGAATATACAAGGTCTAAATCTTACAATCTGTTCAGTATATGCGCCAAATGAATATTGCCCAATTTTCTGGGAAAATTTATATATTAAGCTCATAGAATTTATAGACACCCAAATTATAATAGGAGGCGATTTTAATAGAGTCTTCAATCCATATTTAGATAGGTTAAAGAATTACAAGAGCACAAGGTATTCTAGGGAGGCAAAAGGTCTTGGCAGTTTCACGAAAAGTCTCAAATTGAGGGATATATGGAGAACTCAGCACCCCGATGAGAGAGCCTTCACTTGTGAATCTAAGACATATAAGAGTTTTTCAAGAATAGATATGATATTAATTAGTGAATCCTTATTAGGGGCTGACATCTCATCAGAGATCTCAAGCATTATAGTTTTGGATCATGCTGTTATTTCTATTTCAATTGGTCAATTAAACCCCTCTTCAGAGAATAAAGCTAGCTTTTTTTTTTCCCTCTTTCCTTTTAGCTAATTTTAAATTCAGAAACTGGCTTCTATCTAAATGGAAAGAGTTCGTATCCCTTAATAAAAGCTATTTATCTAAGATTGAAATCTTTTGGGAAACAGCGAAAGCGTTTCTCAGAGGACAAATTAAGACTTATATGTGTGCAAGGAAAAAGAATTTAAGGATAAGAGAGGATCAGCTCTCAAATCAGTTAAAAAATAGTTACACAAGATGCCTAGAAAATGCTTCAAGGGCAAATTGGCAAAAGTATCAAGAGGCAAAAACAGAGAGGGAAGTTTTTTTAAATCAGCAAATTTTTCAGAGAGATATCAATAATAAAGTTAGATACAGTAGGTTCACGCCACAGACAGCTAAACTATTAGCTAAAATTGTTAAAAGCAAAAGAAATAACAATTACATTGGCGCTATTAAATCGAATGGCAAAAGATACACTGCACCAAAAGATATTCTAACTAAATTTCACTCCTTTTATGAGACACTCTATGGGTAAAACAGATCCAGAAATAATGACGAAATTTTGGAATAAAATCGAGGTACCAAAGATTAGGTCTGAACAACTAGAGATATTAAATAAAGAAATAACAGTAGAAGAAATAATACAAGTTATAAAATCTGCATCTTGCGGTAAAGCACCAGGCCCAGATTTGATTCCTATGGAATTTTATAAAATTCTACAGGAGGATATCAGTCAAATATTAGTGCGTTTATACAATAGCTACTTTATTAAGAATATACCACCCTCAAGATATTTTACGGAGGCTAATATTACGTTGATTCATAAAAAAGATAAGGATATAGAAGCAATAGATGCATACCGCCCCATCTCTCTGCTAAATGCAGATTATAAGATAATAGCTAGTGTCTTAGCGGATAGGCTTAAAGTAGTATTAGGAGACTTAATACATCCAGATCAGAGTGGGTTTATGCCGAAGAGAACGATACAGAAAAATATTAGGACAGCAATGTTCATTATTGAATTGATGATGCACAAGCAGAAGGATAAAAGGCTTAGACAGGAGGACTTTGCTCTATTGACGGTCGATGCCGAAAAGGCATTCGACTCTATCTCCTGGAATCACTTATTTAACACGCTGGAGAAGTTTGGGATAGTGGGAAACCTTGCCAATTATATTAAATTAATATATCGGAATCCATTTTCTTATATCAAGATGAATGGGCTAAGATCACCTAATCTTATACTACAGAAAGGAACGAGACAGGGTTGCCCACTCTCTCCACTCTTGTTCAACATTTCTTTAGAACCCCTAGCAATCCTATGTAGAGCAGAGTTAGAGGGAACCATGTTAGGAAGCAAAAAAATCACTATGTCATTGTACGCAGATGATATCTTATTTTATATAAGTAATACAAAGAAAAACATACCCTGCATCCTAGAGATTATTAAGGATTTCAGTAGTTTCTCGGGCTACAAAATTAACGTGGATAAATCTGAAATATTATGGATTATTAAGAAAAGAAATAGCTTACTGATAAACTCTTTCAAACACGTATCCTCCAAAATCGGTATCTTGGAATAATTCTTTCAAAAAATCCAGCAGATTGGTACAAATTGAATTTTGAACCTATTTGGCAGAAATGCACTAATCTACTTAAAAGTTGGGCTAAACTGCCCTTATCTCTGTCGGCTAAAGTAACAATTATTAAAATGATGCTATTTCCAAAAATTCTTTTCCTGATTCAAAATATCCCTGCTTTTATTCCAGCAAAAGACATGCGGTGGTTTAAATCACAATGTTTACAATTTTTATGGAAAAAGGGGAAAGCACGAATTGCTTGGAAAAACTTGTCACATACGAGAGTGGATGGTGGATTAGCTCTTCCAAATTTGAAATTCTATAATTGGGTGGGTTTGGCAAAAAATGCATTAGACTGGCTAACAGGCAATGAATATTTCACCAACTTTAGTAATGAGGATAGAGCAATCTCTCCTTTATCCCTAACGGCGCTCCTCCATTTTCCAGTGACAAAACAAATGGATAGAAATAGTTTTCAATATACAGTACACAATATTACAATAGCTTGGAAGAAAATCTGTCAATCGTTAGCCTCAGATTCAAGAATGTCCAAATACTTACCGATACAGGGCTACCCACAGTTTATTAGTGGGATGGAGATTAGACATGTGCATGGCGAAAAAATTTGGTTTGGTTCGGTTCGGATCAATTCGGAATTTTTCAAAGTTCGGTTCGGATCGATTCGAATTCGGAAAATTATGAATCGATTCGTTTCGGATTCGTTTCGGATTCATTCGGATTCGAAGAAATTCGGCTGGATTCGGTTCGATTCGGTTCAATTCGGTTCGTAAATTCGGCATTTCGGTAAGTGTTAGGTGGGATTAGACTAGTATTATACTGTATATTAGGTGTTAACCTAACATACTGTACAATACTAGTGTAATCCCAATGGCCATCCGAATTTACGAATCGATTCGGTTCGATTCGGTTCGATTCGGAAAATTCGGCAGAATTTTAATTCGGAAATTCGGTTCGATCCAAATCGCCGAATTTTCCGAATTTTCCGAATTTCCGAATCGAACCGAAACGAATCGCACATGTCTAATGGAGATTCGGGCTTCTAAAGATTGGAATGAGAAAGGTCTAACCAAAATTATACAACTAATAGATAAACAATCTAAAACTGTCAAGACCTTTAACTCCCTAGTAACCGAATTCGATCTTAATAGAGCACACTTTTTTGCATATTTGCAAGTGCGTCACTTTATTGACACCAACAAATTATTAGATCCAAGGGCTTCTATTTCAGACGTCCTTGAGTCAAGCATTAAGCTATATCAAGCAGGGAAATACTCTATCTCTTTCCTTTATCAAAAATTAAATACTATGGAGGCACAGGGGAAACTAGCAAGCTTGTACATTAAATGGAACAAGGAGTTGGGTAACTTAACATATGACCGTTTTAAAGGAAGCTTTTCTCTTATTTTGGAATGTACACGTGTTATATCATTTAGAGAGTCTCATATAAAACTACTCAATAGAGCCTATCTGACTCCTTGGTGGATTTCTAGATGGAAAAGACAAGAAACGGGCAACTGTGCTAGATGTAATGCTGTGAAGGCAGATTTAATTCACGTCTTCTATGAATGTCCTAAGATAAAACAATATTGGTGTAAAGTTGAATACTGGATTAACAGGTTTGTAAAACTCAATATTAAGCTTAAAATAGAGGACATCTTTTTTCTAGTGTCTGATAAAGATAGGATTAATAAGCATTTAATAAACACTGCTATATTAGTTGCCAGACAGTTGATTCTATCTAATTGGAAAGGGAAAAGTGCGCCAAGCTTCACAATGTTCTCAGGTAACATGGTTACGCAACTTATAATATACAGCAAAGATTGCATGATCCTGAAGGATAATCAAATTAAATTTTTTCTTTCAAAATGGAATCTGGTAATTGCCCATTTAGCTGAGAACATTAAAAAACAAGTGTTATTACATCTACAGGATTCAACTCTATTCCAGCAGCTACTTTTAACAGATACAGACATTTGGGAAGTTCGACTAACAGTGGAAATTTCGGTTAAAACCCGGAAGGGAGATCAGACTGGAGGGGAGAGAGAGCCCTTTTTTTTTTCTCTCCTCTCTTTCTCTTTTTTTTTTTTTTTTTTTGTGTGTAGTTTTGTTTGAGTGTTTGCGTTGTTCTGTCTTGGTATATATTATATGTATAAAATACCTTCATTGAGCACATATTATATCAATATGTCAACAAAGGACATGTACTATTGTTTTTTATATTATTTTAAGATTTGTTCTTTGTCCTATATGTCATTTTCTTTTAATGTATTATGTGAATCAAGACATTATGCCCTGCGTGGCGCTCTCAATTTTGCTTTGAACTCAATGGTGGTTTACAAATAAATATTATTAAAAAAAAAAAAGAAGATGTGCACATCATAATCATAATATTGGCACAAATACAATCCAAAGACACCTAGTACACTTCTACACCCAAGCTGTACACGGTACCCAAGTCAATACAAGGGATAATTACCGGACAGGTACATTTTTAGGGATCTAAGTAGTGATAGGTGCTTTGTAAAGATTTCAGGAACAACAATAATGGCAGTATAGCAACAATTACAAAGAATTACATACAAGTATGAAGAATAGCTATTGCAATGGTTATTAGCAATAAGATAGATAGTGGAACATAGTAATACATCCTCCATAATGAATCGCCTCAGTACAGCAGTTACATAGAGACACAGCAGTTTACATAGAGATGCCTGCATATATTGAGATAAAATTCTCACAAGAGTGTATTGCTGAAGAAAACAACCAAATCATACCAGGATGATTTTCCACATATAGCGGTATTGTTTTCAGCCAAACTTAGCATAAGTCCAAGGTATGCAAAAATGGGATAAGTGCTGCCAAAGCTGCATGCGTGTTAGTAAAGCATAGTACGTCTTATTGCTGAAGATGTTGTGTGAAAACAGCAAACAAGCCCAATGAGCAGTGGGAGTCAGTCCAGGATAACCCCCCATATTTCATGTGAAAGCAGCTATATTCCTATGTTAAGCCGTAAGCATGCACTTATCTGATTCTGGAGGTGTCCACAATTGAGGTCCGCTGTTTGTTACCGGTTGCCTCCTGAAATACTGCCTTGTAATTGAGTCCCATGAAACAGTTTGCTGAGCCAGTTGAATGCTACACGCTGAGTCTGCAGCGTGGTGCTTACTTCCTGGTTGGTCACATGTGCGTCCGTGATCCAATCCCTACGATCCTGATCGTTTCACCCACAATGCCAAATGATAGACGGGGCTTCCTCAGGGCGGATTGTTTGTTCAACATACTTTACTTTGTGTTGCTAACATATACCGGAGGCCAGCGCACAACTGACCTATTGCTATGTTTGGACAGTTAGGATTTACTTCTTTCTGTACTATTAATAAATAATTTTTTGTTCTCTGTGATTGTACTGGTCAGAGATTCATTCCATTTGTTTAATTTAGCTACACTTTTGAGCGATTTTTATAAAAAAAAGAGTGCTTGATTCCCTATCTATACAGGGCCTTAGGGATTTTTTGATGGTCCTTGTTCTCCTCTTGTAGTTTGTTGAAGAATATATATATATATGTGCGTATGATATGTGCGTATTCATTTCTTAACAAGGGATACTAAGAGAACAAAGCACATTTGAAAACAGAAGTGAATTTAAAAGAGTCTTAAAATAGCATGCTCTATCTGAATCATGCAAGTTTAATTTTGACTTTCCTATACCTGTAAGTAGATGAAAACATGAAAAAACATATTTATGCAATATTCATTTTTAATAAAGGTTTTAACCTTACTATAAATATTTATAATTCCAATATTAGGCACATAGCATAATATATTTATGTATTTTTAAATAGACATTCCTATATAAATCTGTATATATCTATACCTATTTATAATCATGTATACATGTATAAATATATATTGTACAAAAATACCATCAGATATATGTAGAAATGTGTATTTATGAATAAATAGAAGATATTCTGCTATGTGAAGAACATTGGAATGTGAAATATTCATATTTTCATGTAGGGTTTGCGCACATGAGAATATGCGATCAGGTTTTCGCAAGAGTGGGGATTTTTTTTTCCACTTTTTTTCTCCATTGACTCTTATGGGGGAATACGTGAACATATACAATATTGTAAGTTTGGCTTTTTGTGCTCAACAGGTTAGCGTGCAAGTGAACACTTTACTTTCAACTCATAATACGAGCGCAAGCTGACAAGCTGAAAGAAAAATTACTTCTAGCACAATTAATGCTTAAGCAGAAGCATTAATTAATGCTCCACTTGTACTCTGGTACTATGTGTACAATTAAAAACTATTTTCCTATTTACATCTGTTACTGATTTACTTCAAACATAGTTTCTTTCCATGAGAGCATACTGAAGTAGGCTTGGAAGAATGTACGTCTTGAGCACTATATGACACTGTTATACAGTTGTGCTCATAAGTTTACATACCCTGGCAGAATTTATGATTTCTTGGCCATTTTTCAGAGAATATAAATGACAACACAAAAACTTTTCTTTCACTCATGATTAGGGTTCGGCTGAAGCCATTTATTATCAATCAACTATGTTTACTCTTTTTAAATCATAATGACAACAGAAACTACCCAAATTACCCTGATCAAAAGTTTACATACCCTGGTGATTTTGGCCTGATAACATGCACACAAGTTGACACAATGGGGTTTGAATGGCTATTAAAGGTAATCATCTTCACCTGTGATCTGTTTGCTTGTAATTAGTGTGTGTGTATAAAAGGTCAATGAGTTTCTGGACTCCTGACAGACCCTTACATCTTTCATCCAGTGCTGCACAGACGTTTCTGGATTCTGAGTCATGGGGAAAGAAAAAGAATTGTCAAAGGACCTGCGGGAAAAGGTAGTTGAACTGTATAAAACAGGAAAGGAATATAAAAAGATATCCAAGGAATTGAGAATGCAAATCAGCAGTGTTCAAACTCTAATCAAGAAGTGGAAAATGCGGTGTTCTGTTTGATAACATACTGCATTCATCTTGCCATCAATTCTGACCAAATTTTCTGTGCCTTTGTAGCTCACACATCCCCAAAACATCAGCGATCCACCTCCGTGTTTCACAGTAGGAATGGTGTACCTTTCATCATAGGCCTTGTTGACTCCTCTCCAAATGTAGCGTTTATGGTTGTGGCCAAAAAGCTCAATTTTGGTCTCATCACTCCAAATGACTTTGTGCCAGAAGGTTTGAGGCTTGTCTCTGTGCTGTTTGGCATATTGTATATTGTAAGCAGGATACTTTGTGGCATTTGCGTAGTAATGGGTTTATTCTGGCAACTCGAACATGCAACCCATCTTTCTTCAAGTGCCTCCTTATTGTGCATCTTGAAACAGCCACACCACATGTTTTCAGAGAGTCCTGTATTTCACCTGAAGTTATTTGTGGGTTTGTCTTTGCATCCCAAACAATTTTCCTGGCAGTTGTGGCTGAAATTTTAGTTGGTCTACCTGACCGTGGTTTGGTTTAAAAAAAACCCCTCATTTTCCACTTCTTGATTAGAGTTTGAACACTGCTGATTTGCATTCTCAGTTCCTTGGGTATCTTTTTATATCCCATTCCTGTTTTATACAGTTCAACTACCTTTTCCAGCAGATACTTTGACAATTCTTTTGCTTTCCCCATGACTCAGAATCCAGAATCGTCAGTGCAGCACTGGATGAAAGATGCAAGGGTCTGTCAGGAGTCCAGAAACTCATTGACCTTTTATACACACACACTAATTACAAGAAAACAGATCACAGGTGAGAATGGTTACCTTTAATAGCCATTCAAAACCACTTTGTGTCAACTTGTGTGCATGTTGGCGCTCTACAAATAACCGATAATAATAATAATAATTTTATCAGGCCAAAATCACCAGGGTATGTAAACTTTTGATCAGGGTCATTTGGGTAGTTTCTGTTGTGATTATGATTTAAAAAGAGTAAGCACAGTTGATTGATAATAAATGGCTTCAGCAAAACACTACACATGAGTGAAAGAAAAGTTTTTGTGTTATCGTTCATATTCTGTGAAAAATGGCCAAGAAATCATAAATTCTGCCAGGGTATGTAAACTTATGAGCACAACTGTACATATTGGGCTAGATTATAAGAGGAGCGCAATCTATACTGCAGGGTGCGCTATCTTGTGCTCTGAATAAGAATAGCGCACAATCTGGTATTAGATGGTAAAAATGGTTTACCATACCAGAGAATTTTAAAGTGGCTAACATTTTTATAGCATGCCCTAAACTATTTATGGATAGCCCAGAGAGTGCTATTAACATTCAAGTAGTGAGTACAAGGGATATGAAAACCAAAATTTTTCTTTCAGGATTCAGAAAGAGCATGCAATTTTAAAAAAAAATTCAAATTTACTTTTATTATTGCATTTGCATCCTTCTCTTGTTATCCTTTGCTGAAAGGTTTATCTAGGTTAGCTTAGGAGCAGCAAAGAACCTAGGTTCTAGCTGCTGATTGGTGGCTGCATATATATATATATATATATATATATATATATATATATATATATATATATATATATATATATATATATATATATAGATTGTCATTGTATCATCCATGTTTTCAGTTATAAACCAGTAGTGCATTGCTGCTCCTTCCTTCCATAAATGATACCAAAAGAATGAAGCAAATTTGATAATAGAAGTAAACTAGAAAGTTGTTTAAAATGGTATGTGCTACCTAAATAATGAAAGAACATTTTGGGGTTTCATGTCCCTTTATGGGGCCCATTTATCAAGCTCCGAATGGAGCTTGTGGGCCCGTGTTTCTGGCGAGTCTTCAGACTCGCCAGAAACACCAGTTATGAAGCAGCGGTCTAAAGACCGCTGCTCCATAACCCTGTCCGTCTGCTCTGATGAGGCGGACAGAAATCGCTGGAAATCAACCCGATTGAGTACGATCGGGTTGATTGACACCTCCCTGCTGGCGGCCGATTGGTTGCGAGTCAGCAGGGGGCGGCGTTGTTAAATGCAGAGAGCGTATTGCTCTCGGCATTCAGCAAGGTCTTGCGGACCTGATCCGCACTGTCGGATCAGGTCCGCAAGACCTTTGATAAATAGGCCCCTAGCACTGAAAAATGTTGTGCTGTTAGAGACCTGATGGAAAATGTTAGGGATATAAAACCCAAAATTTTCTTTCCTGATTCAGATAGAAAATGCAATTTTAAACAACTTTTTAATTTACTTCTATTATCATTTTTTTTTATTCTTCGTTCTTTTAGAAAGCAGAGACGTAAGCTCAGAAGCGTGCACGTGTCTTGAGCACTATATGGCAGCACTTTTGCAAGAGTGTTAGCTATTTGCAAGAGCACTATATGGCAACACTATTTCATGTAGTGCTCCAGAAACCTACCTATGTATCTCTTCAACAAAGAATACCATGGGAACTATGCAAATTTTATAACAGAAGTAAATTGGAAACTATTTTTAAAATTGTATGCTCTGTCTGAATCACAAAATACATTTGTGAGGTTTTATATAACTTTAACGCCTTGACCCAATGCGACGTATATATACGTCATGCGCTACAAAGCTCATCGTACTGCATAATATATATACTGTATGTCGCAGGAAGCTCCAGCAGTCTCAGCTGTAAAGTTATGGTGTGTGTGTTATCATCTGTAATGATCATCTGCTAGTGCTGGCAAGAGGAGTGCAAGGGAAAGCAGAAGTTGGGTCGGAGGCCCAGTGGCAGAGAGAGGGGGCGGGAGTGGGATGGGCCCTACACTGCACTAACAAAATTAAAGGAGAGGGAGGGATGAGAATATACACTGCAGAAAAAAATGTGGAATGCGGGGGGGGGGGCATAACTAATGATCGCTGGAGGAGGGAGGTGTAGTGACCACTACACTACAGAAAAATGAGTTGCTGGCAAACAGCTGCCAGTACTAAAGATGGCCACCATTAGTGGGAGGGGGAGGATTAGAGAGCTATTTGGGGGATCAGGGAGGTGGGAGGATCATTACACTGCCGAAAAAAATATATATATAAAAGAAAACTAAACTGCATTCTGGCAGACTGTCTGCCACAACTTAAGATGGTGGTGACACTAACTAGTGGGGGTGAGGGAAGGAAAATAGCTTTTTGGGAGGGATCAGGGGGTGGGAGGTGTCAGGAGGGAGGGTAATTTCTACACTAAAGCTAAAATTAACCTTACAAGCTACCTGATTAACCCCTCCACTATGGCAATAATAGAAGTGTGGTGTGCAGCTGCAATTTGGGAAATTCTAATTAGCAAAAACCAATGGCAAAGCCATGTATGTCTGCTATTTCTGCAATTTCTTTTACAATCATTTGAGTTATGATTGTACAAGCGGTATGTAAATAAGTTTGTAAAAAAGTTAATGATTTTTTTATATGATCACATTTGGCAGTGAAATGGTGGCATGAAAAAAAAAGATGGGCCTAGATCAATACCTTGGGGTCTGTACTTAAAAAAATATATAGTTTTGACAGGTAAATAAAAAAGGGCTCTATTTCTATTTAAATGGAGTGATAGCAAAATTCTAAAAATTCTCCTGTATTTTGGGCAAGTTTTTCTTTGAAATTCCCGGTAGCAAAGGGGTTGTGAATTTTCTGAATCATGAAAGAAAAATTTGGGGTTTCATGACCCTTTAATACACAATTTTGGCACCCTTATGTTTGCTTTATTTTTCTGCAAATTGGAAGGTGGATTCTGCAGGATGATGATACATGATAAGCAACTGCACACAGCAGATGTCTATGACGACAAGGGATCATCATGCGCATCCAAACAGTTCGCCCAGTCCATGCTTGTGGTGGAGGAACGTCATAGTTTGCCAATACAGCTATGGGAGTTGTCACCAGCCGGTAAGCAATATATACAGTATCTAAGTATGAAACATGTATTTCCTGATAGTTTCAATATAAATTTAAGCAATTGTAATCTACACTTGGATAGGCAAACACGTTTCTTTCAACATTCGTAAAATCAACAAATTTTAACACATTCACGTTTAATATAATAGTATTTTTAATACTATCTTTGAATGTAATATTCTATTGGAATTTTTCTAATTTAAATATTGTATAATTTGAATCAAATTATGCAATATTCGAATTAGAAAAATTTGAATCAAAATATTTGTATTTTTTATGTATCAATTTACAAAATTCCCCACAACATGAACTACTGAACTTCTGAAAAGTATTTGTATAACATAGTAAAAATAGATTTTATGCTTGCGTAATTATCAGCCAATCAACAATCTGTGCACAAACATGCTCTTCCTGTTTGTTACAACAAAATTTAAACTGCTTCAATGGTTTTTTTTTCACTAAAGGTATTTAAAAAAATTTTTTTACATAAACTGTACACTTTTTTTAAGTTTGTTGAGTTTATTAATGTCCCTTTAATAATAACAAGGTACCTAATATTACTGAAGTATTAATTAGAAAACTTTAACCAGTCTTCATTTTATTGAAAATCAGGGACTAGATGTCATTCCACATGCCAATACCATACGTAACCATCTTAGTATGTGATGTTCTACTGTCTTATTATGTTGCATTTAGAACTAAAAACAATTATGTAAGAACCATATATAAAAGCAGGCATTGAGGTAAAAAAATAAGAGTCTCGGTGGGGACAAGTTGTGAAGATAAGAAATAATTATAATAAGAACTCATGTGAGCCCACATCTTTTCACCACACGATATAGATGTGCTTTGTGGTAGGATGACACATAAATTATGGTCTCCGCCTTTGCTGCAGATGTGAAAGGAAGATAGATTCTGAGAAACAAATAATAAAAAGGGTATGGGGGAGGGATAAATGTAAAAAACTGAGATAGGAAGAAGAAGGGTAACATGAGAAAAAAAAGAATGGGACAAGCAGATAGTAGAGAATAAACAAGGAAAGTAGGAAATACAGTTAAATAAAACTAGACGATAAGCCTGCCCAGATGGCTGTCTATGTTTAAATAATACAAACCCCCAAGCTAAAGTTACAAAAAATAAAAAAAAGTAAAATTACAGAAAAAAATAAACAAAGCTATCAAAATAATAAATGTAAACCTAAACTAATACCCCTATAAAAATAAAAAATCCCCCCCAAATAAAAAACACCCCCTAATCTAATACTAAACTACCAATAGCCCTTAAAAGGGCATTTTCTAGAGCATTGCCCTAAGTTAAACAGCTCTTTTACTTAAAAAAAAATACCAATTTCCCCCTAACAGTAAAACCCCCCACCCAACCAACCCCCCAAAATAAAAAAAACTAACACTCAAAAAACCTAAGCTGTCTATTGCCCCTAAAGGGGCATTTGTATGGGCATTGCCCTTAAAAGGGCATTCAGCTCTTTTACTGCCCATTAAATCCCTAATCTTAAAAATAAAATAAAAACAATCCTAAGACTATGGGGTATATGTATCAATGTGCGAGCTGACATGATACAAAGTAGCGTATTATGTCCGCTGCACATCGATAAATGCTGACAGCATACGCTGTCGGCATTTATCATTGCACCAGCAGTTCACAAGAACTGCTGGTGCAATGCCGCCCCCTGAAGATTCACGGCCAATCAGCCGCTAGCAGGGGGTGTCAATCAACCCGATCGTATTCGATTGGGTTGATTTCTGTCCACCGCCTCAGAGTAAACAGACAAGTTATGGAGCAGCGGTCTTTAGAGCAGCGGTCTTTAGGGGCCTCAAGCTCCATACGGAGCTTGATAAATATGCCCCTAAGCCCCAAATAGGTACTCACCGTTCCTGAAGTCCCGCGGTGAAGGTCTTCCAGGTGGCTCCATCATCTTCTATCTTCATCCGGAGCAAAGGCGGTGCGGAGAAGAAAAGCGGAGCGGTCTTCCCCTATGCACGGATCTGGAGTGGCGGTCCTCAGCGGCGGTTTTCAGCAGCGGGCCTCAGCAGTGGTGATCCTCAGCACCTCTTCATCCGATCTCTGGCGTACATTGAAAATTGAATGCAAGGTACCGCATTCAATTTGGGGTAACTTGCATTCCTATTGGCTGAAATTTTTAAACCAGTCAATAGGATTAGAGCTACAGAAATCCTATTAGCTGTTCAAATCAGCAAATAAGATTTCAGTAGCTCTCATCGTATTGGCTGATTTCAAAATAATAAATATGGGGTACCTTGCATTCAATCTTCAATGTGCGACGGACGATCGCATGAAGAGGAGCCTCCATGCCGCTGAGGACCGCCGCCATTGAGGACCGCCGCTGAGAACCGCTGCTGAGAACCGCCGCTGAGGATCCGTGCATCGGGGGAAGCCAGCACCGCACCTCCACTCCACACCGGATGAAGATAGAAGATGATGGAGCCGCCTGGAAGAAGACCTTCTCCGTCAGATGTTAGGAACGGTGAGTACCTATTTGGGGTTTAGTCTTTAGACTTTTTTTTTTTATTTTTGTTTGTTTTTTAAGATTAGGGATTTAATGGGCTGTAAAAGAGCTGATTGTCCTTTTAAGGGCAATAAAAGAGCTGAATGCCCTTTTAAGGGCAATGCCTATACAAATGCCCCTTTAGGGGCAATCGGTAGTTTAGTTTTTTTTAGTGTTTAGTTTAGATTAGGGGGTGTTTTTATTTTGGGGCAGGCTTTTTATTTTCATAGGGATTAGGTTTTTTTAATTTTTGATACTTTAGTTTATTTTTTTCTGTAATTTTAGAGTTTTTTATTTTTTGTAATTTTATATTATTTTTTTGTAATTTAACCCCTTAACGACCAGTGTCGAACCCTGTACGACGCTGGTCATTATGCCCTTAAGGACCAGCGACATACCCTGTACGTCGCTGCAGTTCTGGGCTTCTCTCCGCCGCACTCTCACGAGAGGGGCACTGCAGAAATAGATTTGCAGAGATACCGATGCAGAGAGGGCCACTCTGTGGCCCTCTCTGCATCGGACAGCGTTGGTGCCGATCGTTAGTGGGTGGGAGCTATAGCAGAGAGGCGGGTTGGCGGCCCATCGCGGTTGTGACTTCCTGATCCTGTCCGTGATCGTGCACGGAGGCGGGGGACGGGGCTTGGGAGCGTGTGCACGTTCAGATCACACGGTAATGTGAATATTCAGCCAAAGGAGAAAGAGGGGAAAGGGGAAGGGAAATATTTTTTGGAAAGGGATCCGGGAGGGGGAGGGTATTGAGGGGGGGAAGCTACACTACAGAAATTTTTTTTTTTTTTTTTATTATAAAACAGGGGCACATTTTTTTGTAAACTGGGTACTGGCAGACAGCTGCCGATACCTAAGATGGCGACCAATAGGTTGAGGGAGGAGGCTTAGAGAGCTGTTTGGGGGGGGGATCAGGGAGGTGGGGGGCTAAGGGTGGGATCTAACACTGCATTATAGATTAAAAAAAATATATTTTTTATATAAAACAACAAAGAAAAGGATTTTATTATAGTACTTGCAGACTTTCTGCCAGTACTAAAGATTGCCCTGACAATTGTGAGGCGTGGGAGGGAAGAGCTCAGCTTGAGGGGGGTCAGGGATCTTTACACTAAAGCTAAAATTAACCCTACAAGCTACCTAATTAACCCCTTCACTGCTGGGCATAATACAAGTGTGGTGCACAGCGTCAATTAGCGGCCTTCTAATTAATCTTGGTGGCATGAAATTTACCAAATGGGTTGTCTACTAAAAAAAATATATATTCATGTCAAGGGATATTCAGGGATTCCTGACAGATATCAGTGTTACAATGTAACTATCGCTAATTTTGAAAAAAAAAAAATGGTTTGGAAATAGCAAAGTGCTACTTGTACTTATTGCTTTATAACTTGCAAAAAAGCAAATAACATGTACACATTGGCTGTTTCTAAACTCAGGACAAAATCTAGAAACTATTTAGCATGGGTATTTTTTGGTGGTTGTAGATGTGTAACAGATTTTGGGGGTCAAAGTTAGAAAAAGTGTATTTTTTTCAATTTGTTTCATCATATTTCTTTTTTAATTTATAGTAAATTATTAGATATGATGAAAATAATGGTATATTTAGAAAGTCAATTTAATGGCGAGTAAAACGGTATATAATATGTGTGGGTACAGTAAATGAGTAACAGGAAAATTACAGCTAAACACAAACACAGCAGAAATGTAAAAATAGCCCTGGTAAGAATTTGAAAAATGGCCTGGTCCCTAAGGGGTTAATGTTAGGTCTTATTTAAGTGTAACTTAGTATTGGGGTCAATTTAGGGGGTGTAAGGTTAGGGGGCTTAGTAATTTAATTAGTTATTTGCGTTGTGGGGGGGTTGGCAGTTTAGGGGTTAATAGGTTAGATAAGTTTATTGCGATGTGGGGGTTTAGCAGTTCAGGGTTTAATAGGTTTATTAGGTTTATTGCAATGGGGGTTGGTGGTTTAGGGGTTATTTTTCTTATGTTATTTGCGGATTAGGGGTTAATTAATTTATTATTTTGCGATGTGGGGGTTTGCGGTTTAGGTGTTTGTTAATACTTGTAACACAGAGGCGTATTTAGGTTTTGTGCTGCCCTAGGCAGGTTTAAGGCCTTTTTTTAGACATAATATTTTTGGGGCAGGGTGTAAAAAATTAAAAAAATAATGTATTTTTAAGTAGATGTTCACCAGGGCTTTCATTCACTCTGGTCACACACACACACACACACACACACACATATATATATTAAGACATTATTTTGCAAGTCAGATGATTAAAGTGTTTATATCAGAAAAAAATATCCTTCACTGTATGATAGTTTGTCAGTAGGTAGTTGTTTAACCTTAAACATCTTCTTTGGTGATTGACAGTTATTTAAGCAAAATATCTGCTTGGATAAATATGTAATGAATATACAAACTGGCATTTAAAAGTACTTAAAAAAATACAACAGTAGTTATGATAGGTTTAGGAATTGTATCCTAGTGGATAAAGTCACATGATACAATCATAATAAAGTATATACTTGTATTGTTTCTGAATGTATTAAACGCATACAACATATTTTCAGTTGTGTTTTAAGTCACATAGTTGTATAGATTCAGCAATAAATACTTATTTTTTGCATGTATGACAGATAAACAAACAGTAAATGTACAAGTATTTAGTGACTAATCAGTTTAAGTATTTTAATGCCTAATGAAGATGTATTGAAGGGAGAAAGGCATATGCTGTTTCACAGTGGTCATGGTGTAGTGCACACTGCACTGTGTAGTCTGTGTGAGTCTCAATCACGCAGTGGAGCCAGGAACAATACCGCATTCCCTCTCAGTCAAGGCCAGGCTGCGCAAGTGAGCTCCGCCTCCACTGTCACCCCTGTTGTAACAAGAGGCATATATGTGCAACTTCCAATCAGCAGCTAGCTCCCAGTAGTGTATTGCTGCTCCTGAGCCTACCTAGGTAAGCTTTTCAGCAATGGATATCAAGAAAGCAAATCAAATTAGATAATACAAGTAAATTGGAAAGTTGTTTAAAATTGCATGCTCTATCTGAATCATAAAAATTTTGACTTTACTGTACCTTTAAGTAAAAATCCTGCGCACACCTAGAAAATTCCCCCAGAACAGCCAAAAATGCCACAGTCAGCAGTTCTGTATTGGGCCACATAAATGATATCACACAGCTAAATATTTAAATGGCAGGAAAGCCCACTAGCCCACTGGTGATCAGCTAAAAAATACATATTAAAGGGACATTAAACCAAATTTTTTTCTTTCATGATTCAGATAGAAGATGCAATTTTTAACAACTTTCTAATTTACTCCTATTATAAATTTTTCTTCATTCTCTTACTATCTCTATCTTTATTTGAAAAAGAAGGCATCTAAGCTAAGGAGCCAGACAATTTTTGGTTCAGACCACTGGACATCACTTGTTTATTGGTGCTGTCCAATCAGCAAGGACAACCCAGGTTGTGAACCAAAAATGGGCCGGCTTCTAAACTGACATTCTTGCTTTTCAAATAAAGATAGCAAGAGAATGAAGAAACATTGATAATAGGGGTAAATTAGAAAGTTGCTTAAAATTGCTGCTCTATCTGAATCAAGAAAGAAAAAAATTGGGTTCAGTGTCCCTTTAAGTGAGTCTCAATGAATTTCAGACATGAATAGGCAGCCTAACAAGCCTCTATGAATATAGCCCAAAGATAGAGAGAGATAGTTAAATATATAAAATGGAAGATAATGAAAAAAGTAAGGAAAAATGATGAAAGATAAGATGATCTTTCGCACACCTTCACAGACAGCAATCCATTTTCATCCGGCAGTATTCGATACGTATGCACCTGCTGCTGGTACCTGAGGAATAAAAATAGAAGGATGAAAGGAATCAGATAACTTTATGGAAGGTAAAGCGGAAGAGACTTAGAGGGGCGTCGTACTAGTAATTTTTCTATAATGTATTCAAAAGAGCCGAAGTTAATCATATTAAAAAATGTATTTGTTTGGTTTGAATAAAAAAGGTTAAAGGGGCAGTATACTGTAAAATTATCCCCTTTGATGTGTTCCTAATTATCTATTTTACCTGCAGGAGTGTATTAAATTGTTTGCAAAAAGCTTCTTTACCTTTATTTTTTTCGCTTGAAATATCTGAACATGGGTTTCAACCTATACTAAAAAATTCAATACTGTAGTATTGGCTATAGAAAAGCTATGTAAGCAAAAGGCAGCAGCAGACATCAACCGCATAGTGGTAGGTGAGAATGGGAGGCAGTGTAGCCCATTTTTAAGAGTGTTAAATATAAAGAATTATTACCTGCGGCTTGCATGAGTACACTATCCCTTTAAATAAATTGAACTAACAGGAAATAAATATTTATGTACAACTGAGTCCCAGGGCTATAATGCTCATTGGCTGATAGAGACAACTCACACAGAAAAATTAGCACAGGGAAATCAATTTAAAATAAAATAAAAAGCACTGAAATACATTTTGAAACATTCTATTTTAGATGATAAAGTGACGCTGAAGTCATTTTTCATATGTGCATAAAAATTAATCACTGCATTGCAAATAATCTGCATACAAAATAACTCCCAGATTGCAAATGGTGCGCTCATGATATTACAAGTCTATGGTAAATCTCACTGACCAGATATAAGATGGCACTACTGACATCACTCTAGCGCAGCCTATCCTTTGAATGGATATTTCAACCGCCCTAAATATCGCTTGTGTTCTTCACTTATAAAAAAAAATGTTCTTTTTACTTTAAAATAAATATTTCTGTATATATCTGTATGTACTATATATATATAAATATATATATATATATTTATATATATACACACATTTGTATATATTCACACACACACACACATATATATATATATATATATATATATTAAAATTAAACATATATATATATTATTTTTATTCTTTTTAAATAAATAAAATTAAATTATTTTTAAAATAAAATGTTCTTCTATTTGTAGAACATAGTTATTTAAAGTATTCCTAACGCACCTTCGGGTTTAGCTCGGTTGATTTAGTGCAGTGTCGGGTTAGTGAGAAGCTATAACTAATATTTTTTTTTGTAACGTGCCCCATAGAAGTCTATGGGGAGAAGGTAGCACGGTCCTAAAGTTAGAGCTGAGACTTTCTCTTGCACACTAACATTTACCTTCAAATGCTAATCCAGCAGCACTGTTTTTCTTTTGAGCACAGTTAGCACGCAAGTGAGAAACAATTTAGCCCATTTACAACTGTCATTTTCTTAGCAAAATTTGCATTGTTTTGCAGACCAGAAGCAAACCACATGAAATCCTCTGCAGTGTTGTTTATCTTATCTCGTTTGTGGTAGCCAATTAGGTATAAATCACACATAATCACACATCAAGCAATCACTGTGCAACAAATTAGAGGGCCGCTATTCTAAATTTGACAGAATGTAATTTTACTTTTTTTATGTCACTTAGGGGACGATTTATCATCAGCTCAGCGGATCATGTCTGACAGACATCGATGAATGCTGACAGCCGACTGGAGCTGCTTCATAACTGCTGTTTACGGCGAGCCTGAACGCTCGTGTGGAAAGAGGGGCATCAAGCTCCATTCGGAGCTTGATAATTCGGCCTCTTAGACTAAACTTTTGCTGCAACACTTTAAAAGCATTGCAGCACAAATGATTGAATATTTACCCACAAATTAAACTACTAGTTTTTCACTCTGTCAGGGGGCTCCTCAGGGGCCTGTCACCAGCCCTTTTCTGTTATTTTTTCATGCAGAGTAGATCAATACACTATATGAAGAGTATTGGGTGGGCTGGGCACTCTGTTAAATAAAAAAAAGAAGCTTGCCCTCGGGGCTGGTGGTGAAGGCCAACGAGGAGCAGCTAACAGGGTATAAAACTAGGGGTTTGGATTGTCTGATAGAAGTTGCAGATACATATTCTATATTAACACATTGCAGCAAAGTTTTAGACTTAGGGGCCGAATTATCAAGCTCCGAATGGAGCTTGATGCCCCTGTTTCCGCACGAGCCTTCAGGCTCGCCGGAAACAGCAGTTATGAAGCAGTGGTCTTTAGACTGCTGCTCCATAACTTGTCCGCCTGCTCTGAGGCTGCAGACATCAATCCTATACGATCAGGCTGATTGACAACCCCCGCTAGCGGCTGATTGGCTGCGAATGTGCAGGGGGCGGCATTGCACAAGCAGTTCACAAGAACTACTTGTGCAATGATGAATCCCGACAGCGTATGCTGTTGGCATTTATCAATGTGCGGCGAACATGATACCCTACATCGTATCATGTCCGCTCGCACAATAATAAATCGGCCCCTTAGTGTCATTTTTAATTACAGAAAAAGCATAATGAAAGTATATTGCACAGGTTTTTTAATATGAATAATTTTATACTTAAAGGGACAGTCTACTCCAGAATTGTTATTGTTTAAAAATATAGATAATCCCTTTATTACCCATATCCCCGTTTTGCATAACCAACACTATTATATTAATACGCGTTTTACCTCTGTGATTACCTTGATTCTAAGCCTCAGCAGACTGCCCCCTTATTTCAGTTCTTTTGACAGACATGCATTTTAGCATTTTTCGGTGCTGACTCTTAAATAACTCAAAGGGAGTGAGCACAATGTTATCTATATGACTAACACAAACTAGCAGTGTCTAACTGTCAAAAACTGTCAAAATTCACTGAGATAACAGGCAGTTCAACGGGTTAAAAATTAGCATATTTGCCTACACAAAGAATACCAAGGGCGAGATTACATATGCGGCGCAATATTTAGCGCAACTGCACGTAATTTCACCTCGCACATCAGGGTATCACATATATGGCACCGACAGTTCATAAAGTGCTGTAAGTCGGATAAACTAGCGATGTCCAGAAATGTGGGTAAATACAAATTTCAGAAGTCGCCAGTGACTTACGGCACTTTAGAAACTGCCGGCGCAGAATAAATATCAAATTTCCCATAAAAGTCTAACACGCCTCCCAAAAATAAACCCGACACGTAAAACCCCTATATCCGCCATCAAACCCACATCAGAACTAATAATAAAAGTATTAACACCTAAACCGACAACCCCCCACAACGCAATATGCCTAATTAAACTATAAACCCCTAATCCGCCATTCACCCACATCGCGATCTACCTAATAAAAGTATTAACCCCTAAATCCGCAAACCCCAACATTGCAAACTACCTAATAAACCAACGTAATTAACTTAATTCACCTATTAACCCCTAATCCGCCATTAACCCACATCGCAACAAACCTAATAAATCTTTTAACCCCTAATCCGCTAAACACCCACAACGAAAATAACTAATTAAATTACTGAACCCCTTAGCCTAACACCCCCCAAATTAACCCCAATTACCTAAATTAAAAAAATACTAAATTACAAACAATTAAAATAAAAAAGATAACATTACTTAAAAATAAAAAAAACTAAGATTAAATTAATCTAAGATTACAAAAAATAAAAAATTCTAACATAACATAAAATAATAAACCAAATTATCAAAAAAATTTAAAAATTAAGCCTAATCCCTATGAAAATAAAAAAGCCCCCCCTAAATTAAAACACCCCCTAATCTGATGCTAAACTACAGATATCCCTTAAAAGGGCCTTTTGTAGGGCATTGCCCTAAATTAAAAACCTCTTTTACCTTAAAAAATACTAAGCCCCCCCCTCTAACAGTAAACCCCCCCACCCACCAAACCCCCCAAAATAAAAAAACCTAACACTAAAAAATCCTAAACTACCCATTGCCCCTAAAGGGGCATTTGTATGGGCATTGCCCTTAAAAGGGCATTCAGCTCTTTTACTGCTCTTACAAGCGCATTCAGCTCTTTTTCAAAGGCCCTTTAAATCCCTAATAAAATAAAAAAAATAAAAAGCCTAAGTCTACCCGGCAGATAGGTACTCACGGTTCCTGAAGTCCGGTGGAGAAGTCTTCTTCCAAGCAGTGATATCTTCTATCTTCTTCCAGGAACAAGCCGGCGAGGAGCGGAGCACGGAACTGAAGACCGGTGACCGCGGAACTGGAGACCAGAGACGGCGGAACTGAAGACCGGTGACCGCAGAGCCATGGAGCGTGGAGATCCTCTTCATACGATCACCGCTGCACACTGAGGATTGAATTCAAGGTACGCGTTTAAATACGGGGTACCTTGCATTCCTATTGGCTGATTTGAGTCTTCAAATTCAAATCAGCCAATAGAATGAGAGCTACTAAAATTCTATTAGCTGATTTGAATAGCCAATAGGATTTCAGTAGCTCTCATCCTATTGGCTGATTTGAATTTGAAGACTCAAATCAGCCAATAGGAACAGGGCCGCCATCAGGGGGTGACAGGGGTGACTCCTGTCAGGGGCCCAATGGGATAGGGGGGCCCCATGAGGCAAGAACTAAAATAATTTTTTTTTTTTTTTTTTTACATTTTGGCAGCCACCAGTGGGTACTACAGCAGAGTGCTAATTGAGCATGGGAAATGTTATTACAAGGAGTAAAGTATTAGCATTTGAGAGGATTTCTGAGTGTGCACTAAATCACTATGCACAGTGTGAGATAGACTTGGCACTTTGTAGAGTGTGTGCCTGAGTCAGACGGCAGATCAATTTCATTTGCAGAGGAGGTACGACTTACTTAGCAAATGTTTTTTATTTCTTTGTGCAATTTAAGATTGTAACTTCAGTGTGATAGTAGTTGTATGGTGGGGCCAGGGGTCCATAAAAACACATTTTTTTAGCAGCAGTGAATTTATGATTATTTGACAATGCTGTAGCAATTCTATATTTAAAACCATGCAGAAATGTTTCCTCCTCAATACACAAATGATATATATTACATTCCAGTTTACTGCCCCTTTATGCAAGGACTTTCCAGATACAAGGAGGCATTTTATCTAAGATTTTTACATCTGCATAACATGTTATACTCTCGGGCTAAGATTGCTCAGTGTTGGAAATGAGACAGGTTAACTTAAAACTGTTCAGTTTACTCTACAGCTGACTTAATTTTGAAATACATACCAACAATCTTAAATCCTGCATTTAACCAGATCTAATGGTATGAGTACCACAGCTTATGGTTCCACCAAGACCATATAGAGTACAGCATTTTCAAAATCCACAAGTACAGCTGACAGATTGGAACATTTGTACACTATATTTGAAGTGGTGCTCTTGGTTGGGGAAAATGGGGAAAATATCAAACAAACATATGTCAACCTTTTAAAAGTACTTTTCTTCATCTAGCCATCTACCCAGATCATTAATGTACAATTTTGAATTCACAGAATTATTTTTGTTTGCACATTTACAAATATGATTCTTCAAAAGTGATCTCTTAATTTCTGCATTTTTTTTTATCATGCATGTATAAATGTTTCCTCCTGTGAGTGTTTCTGGGGGTGTCTGTGTTTATGTCTTTGTGCTTTGGTTTGTGTCTCTATGAGTGTGTATGTATTTTTTTTCTGTTGGCATCTCTGTGAGGATGGGTGTGTATGTCTGTGTTTTCTGTGGATGTCTCTGTGAGGGTGTGTATTTTCTGTGGGTGTCTCTGTGAGGGTGTGTGTATGTCTTTGTGTGTTTTCTGTGGATGTCTCAGTGAGGGTGTGTATGTATGTCTTTCTGTGTTTTCTGTGGGTGTCTCTTTGTGTGTGTGTGTGTGTGTGTGTATGTCTTTGTGTGTTTTCTGAGGCTGTCTCTGTTGGTGTTTCCTTGGGTGTATGTGCAAGTTTGAGTTTGTGTGTGTGTCCATTGTCTGTTCCTTTTTAGGACATTTTGACCTTACTACTGATTATTCACATGTTTCTACAGACTTTGAGACTAATGAAACCTTTCCGGAAGTCACCAATCTACCATTTAACCTTTAAATTATTGTTTAGGCAGTTCAGAGCCCTTCCTTTCAGCCACTGCATGCTGTTGTCATCATTTAGTTGGCATCTTCCTTTACAAAAATATAATCAGAACTCCATATTTTGTTTTCTAAATCTCTTTTTTTTACAAAACTGTAGTTTACCTCATTACTTGTCAGGTCAATGTAAACAAGTGCTAAGTGTCTGTTTGGGTGTCTGTGTCCGAGTTTCTTTGCGTGTCTGCTAGAGTGTCTATATGTGAATTCTTATGTGTGAGTGTGTGTGTATGTTTCAGTGTATGTTACTACCTTTACAACATTTCCAAGTTTAAATAGACACTTAAGAATAAAGTTCATATACGTTTTAGTCACTTGGTCAAAAATTGCACATGTCAAAGGAGGGGGGGCCCTGATCAATGGTTAAGTCAGGGGCCCCAAAATTTCTAGTGGCGGCCCTGAATAGGAATGCAAGGTACCCCATATTTAAACTGTGAGTACCTATCTGGGGGTTAGACTTAGGCTTTTTTTAAATTCTTTTAAGGGCAGTAAATGAGCTGAATGCCCTTTTAAGGGCAATGCCCATACAAATGCCCCTTATGGGGCAATGGTAGTTTATGATTTTTTAGTATTAGTTTTTTTTTGGGGGGGGGGGGAGTTGGTGGGTAGGGGGTTTTACTGTTAGAGGGGGAGTATTTTTTAAGGTAAAAGAGCTGTTTACCTTAGGGCAATGCCCTACAAAAGGCCATTTTAAGGGCTATTGGTAGTTTAGGGATTAGGTTTAATTTTTTTATTTTTGATAATTTTGTTTATTATTTTATGTAATGTTAGAATTTTTTATTTTTTGTAATCTTAGATTAATTTAATCTTATTTTTTTGTTTTTAAGTAATGTTAACTTTTTTTAATTTAGGTAATTGGGGTTAATTTAGGGGGTATTAGGTTGGGGCTTAGTAATTTTATTAGTTATTTTCGTTGTGGGGGTTTGGCGAATTAGGGGTTAATAGATTTATTAGGTTTGTTGCGATGTGGGTTAATGGCGGATTAGGGGTTAATAGGTTAATTAAGTTTATTGCTTTAGTGGGGGATGGCGGTTTAGGGGTTTATAGTTTTAATAGGTACTTTGTGATATGGGTGAATGGCGGATTAGGGGTTAATAGTTTATTAAGGTAAATTGTGTTGTGGGGTGATGGCGGTTTAGGGGTTAATCACTTTATTAGGTATATAGCGTTGTGGGGGTTTGCGGATTAGGGGTTAATAGGTTAATTAGATGTTTTGTGATGTAGGGGTTGGCGGATTAAGGGTTAATATAGTTTATTAGTTTTTGCAGTGGGCGCTGGCGGTTGACAGGTGCCTGCCTATGTGTGGCAAGATGAAAACGGGGTAAAATTTCTAAATTTTTGCCGCGTAAGTCCTAACTCTGAATATGTGATACTGATTTGCGACGCGGTTCTATGTTAGCTTATGGGAGTAAACATTGCGGGCGACGGGTGAAATATACGTGCCACATTTATATGCGGTGCCGTATATGTGATACCAAAACCGCATAAAAAGCGACGCTGCCGGCTTTTGCGGGCAACGCCACATATGTAATCTTGCCCCAAGAGAGAAAAGGAAATTTGATGATAAAAGTAAATTGGAAAGTTGCTTAAAATTGCATGCCCTATCTGAGTCATGAAAGTTTAATTTTGACTAGACTTTCCCTTTAACCAATTAAAATGTAGCCTACCATGAAAACTTTGGAAATCAGTAGTGGGAGACAATTTCTAGTAGTTGTTTTTTGCCGAACGTAACATAAAGCATGATATGTACATTTAAATCAATGGATACAGGCTGCCAGAAAATATATGGTTTCACTTACAGAAGACAAATGGCGAAAGCTCCTCGCACAGACTCACTCTGGCGTACAAGGAAGGCACCGTCTCTGCCATCACGGACCAATAGCTGTTCAGCATGTGTCTGGCTCAGCTCTGTGTAGTACCAGCCCTCGCACATATTCCGCTGTGTAGCAAGATGTTTACATGGCAAAATTAATGATACTAGTACTATAACAATTATTTAATTACAGCAATGGGTTATATAGAAAAATGAGAGCTATGGAGCAACAGTCGTAGATGTATGACATGTTATTAGGGAAAAATAACTAAGCACATAGTGATGGTTTGCTTATATGAAGCAATACGAGTTATTAGGAGCAGTTATTTGGATTAAATGAAGTAGACAATATACAGAGCTATAGTCTGCAATTACTATAAAGGGCTTTTACATTTTTGTGGTGTTTTTGTTAAGCTGTAATTTTCCTCTTACTCATTTACTGTACCCACACATATTATATACCGTTTTTCTCGGCATTAAATGGACTTTCTAAAGATATAATTATTTTCATCATATCTTATAAATTACTATAAAAAAATTATAAAATATGAGGAAAAAATGAAAAAAAAACACTTTTTCTAACTTTGACCCCTAAAATCTGTTACACATCTACAACCACCAAAAACACCCATGCTAAATAGTTTCTAAATTTTGTCCTGAGTTTAGAAATACCCAATGTTTACATGTTCTTTGCTTTTTTTGCAAGTTATAGGACAATAAATACAAGTAGCACTTTGCTATTTCCAAACCACTTTTTTTCAAAATTAGCGCTAGTTACATTGGAACACTGATATCTTTCAGGAATCCCTGAATATCCCTTGACATGTATATATATATTTTTAGAAGACATCCCAAAGTATTGATCTAAGCCCATTTTGGTATATTTCATGCCACTATTTCACCGCCAAATGCGATCAAATAAAAAAAATTATTCACTTTTTCACAATTTTTTTCACAAACTTTAGTTTTCTCACTGAAATTATTTACAAACAACTTGTGCAATTATGGCATAAATGGTTGTAAATGCTTCTCTGGGATCCCTTTTGTTCAGAAATAGCAGACTTATATGGCTTTGGCGTTGATTTTTGGTAATTAGAAGGCCGCTAAATGCCACTGTTCACCACACGTGTATTATGCCCAGCAGTGAATGGGTTAATTAGGGAGCTCGTAGGGTTAAATTTAGCTTTAGTGCAGTGTAGTAGACAACCCAAAGTATTGATCTAGGCCCATTTTGGTATATTTCATGCCACCATTTCACCGCCAAATGCGATCAAATAAAAAAAAAAAACGTTCACTTTTTCACTAACTTTAGGTTTCTCAATAAAATTATTTACAAACAGCTTGTGCAATTATGGCACAAATATTTGTAAATGCTTCTCTGGGATCCCCTTTGTTCAGAAATAGCAAACATATATGGCTTTGGCGTTGCTTTTTGGTAATTAGAAGGCCACTAAATGCCGCTGCGCAACACACGTGTGGCTAGAAGTGAAGGGGTTAATTAGGTAGCTTGTAGGGAGCTTGCAGGGTTAATTTTAGCTTTAGTGTAGAAATCAGTCTCCCACCTGACACATCACACCCCCTGATCCCTCCCAAACAGCTCTCTTCCCTCCCCCACCCCACAATTGTTCCCACCATCTTAAGTACTGGCAGATAGTCTGCCAGTACTAAAATAAAAGGTATCTTTAAATTTTTTATTTTATTTTTTTTGGAACATATTTACATATGCTGCTGTGTAGGATCCCCTCTTAGCCCCCAACCTCCCTGACCCCACCCAAACAGCTCTCTAACTCTCCCCCTCTACCTTATTGGGAGCCATCTTGGGTACTGGCAGCTGTCTGCCAGTACCCAGTTTACAATAAAATTGTGTTTTTTTTAAAAAAAAAAAATACTTTTTTCTGTAGTGTAGCTTCCCCTTCCCAAAGACCAACCCCCCACCCCCTCCCAGATCCCTTAGATACATTTAAATTCCCAATTCCCACCCCGCCCGCCGCCCCCCGTGTACGTGCGCGCATCCGTGTCCGATGCAGAGAGGGCCACAGAGTGTCTCTCTCTGCATCGGATGGATAAGAAAGGTTATTGCAGGATGCCTCGATATTGAGGCATCACTGCAATAACCGGAAAGCGTCTGGAAGCGATCAGGATCGCTTCCACCGCTTTCCAAGACCAACGACGTACGGGGTACATCCTCGGTCGTTAAGTGTATTTTTTTAGAGGACGTACCCCATAGGTCGTCAATGGGTTAAAGGAATAGGAAACTTGCAACTTGCAAGAATCAGATAGAGCATGTCATTTTCAGACACTTTTAAAATCACTTCTGTTTTCAAATGTGCTTTGTTCTCTTTGTATCCATTGCTAAAAATGAATATGCACATATCCTATTCTATTGGGAGCTGGTTGCTGATTGGTGCCTGCACACATTTGTCTCCTTACCAAACACAATACATAAACAGTAGTGACTGAGAATACTTGCACCAAAGCCAGTACAGAACAACAATGATTCAACAATACAAAAAAAATAATCCAAAGTAGCCTACTAATGCTTTCCTTTTTATATAATGACTGAGATGTGAAAGTGACATAAATAAATTAAATCGGTAAAGAAAACAATTTGGAAAAAGGGTGGATAATGCCCTACACAGAAGACATTCAGTCCCTATCCAAAAGCACATCAAAGGCGTTTGAGAAATTGGCTACCTAAGAAAATGAACAATAATGATTGTTTACCATGGGCAAGATTACATATGCCGGCTTTTGTGGGCGACGCCAGTTTTTACGCGGTTTTGGTATCACATATACAGCGTCGTATATAAATGCAGCGCGTATATTTCACCCTTCGCCCGCAATTTTTACTCCCATAAGCTAACATAGAACTGCGTTGCAAATCGGTATAACATATTCAGCGCAAGGACTTACGCGGTGAAAATGGGGAAATTGTACTCCATTTTCACCTTGCCACACATAGGCAGGTGCAGCAAGACTTGCGCTGAGTATGTGAGCACCGTAACCCCCTGAAAATAGTAACTAACACCTAACGCATGCGCAATATCTATCTACCTCCTGAAAATAACTAACACCTAACGCATGCGCAATGGCTATCTACCCCCACCGCAATAACTAATAAACTATATTTACCCCTAATCCGCCAACCCCCACATCGCAAAACATCTAATTAACCTATTAACCCCTAATCCGCCAACCTCCCACAACGCTATATACCTAATCAACACCTAGATTACGAGTTTTGCGTTGCGGCTTTTAACACTAAAAAAATGGCAATTTCAGCGTAATGGTCAGGAACGCATATTATAAGTCGTGTCAGTATAGCTATACCACAAGCATTTTAGCCTGTAACACAACGTCAATCTTGCACTCAAAAAAATTAGGTTTTTGCGTGGGATTTCCATAGCGCCGGTATTACAGGTTTTGGGGTGCAGCTAAAATGCTTGCGTTACAGCCTATACCGACACGATCCATACCGCCATCTGAAACCAGTAGTTATGGATTTTGTGTAACAAAAATGTTTCACAAAACTCATAACTAAACTGTTACAAAGTACACTAACACCCATAAACTACATACTAACCCTTAAACCGCCTTAAATCACAAACACTATATTAACACTATATTAAACCTTTTAACCCCTAATCAGCAAATTAGATAATAGAAGTAAATTGGAATGTTGTTTAAAATTGTATTCTCTATCTGGATCATGAAAGAATTTTTGGGGGTTTAATATCCCTTTAAACTATAAATTAACCTAACCTTACTATTCTAATAAAATAAAAATAAACTACCAATAAAATATCTAAATTACAAATTTAAAAAAAACTAACACTAAAAAAAAAAAAATTAAAAAATCTAAATTACAACTAAAAAAAAAACAAATCCTATGAAAAATTTATAAAAATCTAAGTTTACAAAAAAATAAACACTAAAATCACAAAAAATAAAAACCACTAAGATTACAAAAAAATAAAGGAAATTATCAAAAATAAATACAATTACACCTAATCTAATAGCCCTATAAAAATAAAAAAGCCCCCCAAAATAAAAACACCCTCTAGCCTACAATAAAGTACAAATAGCCCTTAAAAGGGCCTTTTGTAGGGCATTGCCCTAAAGAAATCAACTCTTTTACCTGTAAAAAAAGTCCCCCAACAGTAAAACCCACCACCCAACCAACCCCCCAAAATAAAAAACCCAACTCTAAAAAAAACTAAGCTAACCATTGCCCCTAAAGGAGCATTTCTTCCAAGTGGCGATAGCTTCTATTTTCTTCCAGGAACAAGCCGGCGTGGAGGGCGGAGCTGAAGTCCGGTGACCGCAGAACTGAAGACTGGCGACGGCGGAACTGAAGACCAGCAAGCACAGAGCCATGGAGTGTGGAGATCCTCTTCATACGATCACCGCTGCACACTAAGGATTGAATTCAAGGTACGTGTTTAAATACAGGGTACCTTGTATTCCTATTGGCTGATTTGAGTCTTCAAATTCAATTCAGCCAATAGGATAAGAGCTACTGAAATCCTATTAGCATACTTTGAATTCAATCCTTCAGTCCCGCTGTCGCCGGTCTTCATTTCCGTGGTTGCTGGTCTTCAGTTCCGCTCTCCGCTCCATGCCGGCTAGCTTGTTGCTGGAAGAAGATAGAAGATATCGCAGCTTGAAAGAAGATTTCACCGCCGGACTTCAGGAACCGTGAGTACCTAGGGCAGTGCTTTCCAAACTGTGTGTCGGGACACACTAGTGTGTCGGCAGCAGTGTGTAGGTGTGTCCCTGCTTCAGCACAAATTTTTTTTCAAATTTTATTTTGGTTTCTGACTTTCTGCCTGCCTGCTACGCATATCACATGGTTGACACGTGATTGATACCTAGGGGGACACAGATCATCTTAACCTATTGGCGCAGCTCAGTGGGAACTGAAACTATTCCCATTGGCGGCACATTGGCTCCTGACTGCACGTGTAGTCTAATTAATTGGCTCGTGACTGCATGTATAGTCAGTAATTGGAACAGCAGTGTGTATGCAGCGCGGGAAGTAGTCAATCGGACCCACCGAGCTCTGAGGGCGGCAGCTTAAACGCTGAGCTGAAGTCAGTGGGGGTTTTTTTGCAGCTAGCTCCCAGTAGTGCATTGCTGCTCCTGCTCTTGATATATGGATAGGAAGTGGAAGCTTAAAAATGATTGATGATTTATCTAATATTCCACCAAATATTCAGAAATTGTGTTCATCCCATCAACCTCATACATCCCATTAAAATAGTAAGTAGCTATTGGTGTTATTAAACTTTTTTTTAATTCTTGCACATACTTACTTACTTGTAAATACATTTTGTTATTATATAATTTATGTTTGTGTCCGTATCTCTTAAAACAAGTTAGTTTAACCTCCTTTTTGCTAGTACAACTGAATTACTGTGTCGCGAAATGATGTAGGTCTAAAAAGTGTGTCACCAACATGAAAAGTTTTGAAAGCTCTGACCTAGGGGTTAGATTTAGGCTTTTTTTTTGGGGGGGGGGTTAGATTAGGGATTTAATGGGCCTTTGAAAAAGAGCTGAATGCCCTTGTAAGGACAGTAAAAGAGCTAAATGCCCTTTTAAGGGCAATGCCCATACAAATGCCCCTTTAGGGGCATAGGGTAGTTTAGGATTTTTTAAATGTTAGGTTTTTTATTTTGGGGAGTTTGGTGGGGGGTTTTACTGGTAGAAGGGGGGCTTAGTATTTTATGGGCTTTTGGTAGTTTAGCATTAGATTAGGGGGTGTTTTTATTTTGGGGGACTTTTTTATTTTCATAGGGATTAGGTTTAATTTTGTTATTTTTGATAATTTGGTTTATTATTTTATGTAATGTTAGAATTTTTTTATTTTTGTAATCTTAGATTAATTTATTCTTAGTTTTTTGGGGGTTAATTTAGGGGGGTTAGGTTAGGGGGCTTAGTAATTTAAATAGTTATTTGCGTTGTGGGGGTTGGCGGTTTAGGGGTTAATAGTTTTATTAGGATTATTGCATTGTGTGGGTTTGGCGAATTAGGGGTTAATAGATTTATAAGGTTTGTTGCAATGTGGGTTAATGGTGGATTAGGGGTTAATACATTTATTAGGTAGTTTGCAATGGGATTGGGGTTGGCGGATTTAGGGGTTAATAGTTTAATTAGGTAAATTGCGATATGGGTGAATTGTTTATTGGGGTTAATAGTTTAATTAGGCATATTGTATTGTGGGGGGGTTTCAGTTTAGGGTTTAATACTTTTATTATTAGTTCCAATGTGGGTTTGATGGCCGATATAGGGGTTTTACGTGTCGGGTTTATTTTTGGGAGGCGGGTTAGACTTTTACGGGATATTTTACTTTTTTTTTATTTTCTCAGGCGCCGGCAGTTTCTAAAGTGCCGTAAGTCACAGGAGACTCCAGAAATTTGTATTTACCCACATTTCTGGACATCACTAGTTTATCCGACTTACGGCACTTTATGAATTGCCGGGAAAGGTTTATGTGATACCCCGATGTGCGAGGTGAAATTACGGGCGGCACGGGTTTCAGCAGTTGCCCTGAAGCCTGTGCCGCATATGTAATCTTGCCCAATAAGAGGGGAAATGAAAGGTCTAAACACAATCCTACATTTTGATGTGCTGATGTCTGATGGATTTATTAACTCTTTCTGGTCTACTAGCACATATTCAAACCAGCTGAGACAGGATAAATAAATCCCATGCACACTTTGAAATATCTGTACTTGAGTATTCTGAAGCTGATAAAAGGTGCCATTGTCCTTGTAAGAGTACTTTTTAAGCTGTAGTTAGAAAAAAGAACCACAGAAAAATAAGCAATAGTACCCAAATAATAAGTACTAGTGTGGCAACTCTAAGTATGAACCATATACAAAGGTGGGATCCTCAGATTAACTAACCACAGGCCATATAGCTCTTATATAGGACTAGAACAGTCTTTTTGCCTTAACTTCAGAGGCCAGTTAATTACAATGTGGGCAGTTCTCTAAATATCTACGAGTGGCGTGCAAACTGAAGTGCTCAAGCATTATGGGGAAGTAATATTTTGTAGCTCTTGGCGTGCAACAGAAATACCGCACATATTACAAGATGAAAGTAAACGTATTCGCTTGAGCACAATCAAATTTAGTGTCAGGTCAGCATGACTTCAGAGTTCTGGTTAACTGTTACATGAGACAAAAAATGTTGCACAAAACACACCAAAATACATTTAACAGTACACTTACATTCATAAAAACACTGTCTAATAAAAATTATTGTAGAAAAAATTGTATTAAAAAGTTAAAAGGGCTCAAAGATATGCCGTTGAAGGTATTAGAGAAAAACAAAAAGGGATGCAAAGGGCTTTAATTTATATATGCATAAATACACATGTCTATATATGTGTATGTATGTGCATATATATATGTGCGTGTGTGTGTGTGCACAGATGTATTTACATTTGTGTGTTTTACTGTATATTTACTGTGAGAACAGGAAGTGGTTAGCGCAGCTCACACAGGCGTCTCCAGGGACCAACAACGTACCCCAATAAGAATTATTAGCTCCACGAATGGCTGAAATGGAAGAGGTGCTCACCATATGAGGAAAGTCACTCCAGTGAAGCAGAAGAAAGGAAAAGGCGGCACTCCAGGCTTGTGAAAACAACGGAATATTTATTCCAATTACACAGTTGCTACACACTGGACACCAAACATGTAACGGAAGAAGGGGGCGTGTCCTTACGCGTTTCTCGCCGTGCGGCACTTAGTCATAGCATCCTGTGACTAAGTGCCGCACGGCACGAAACGCGTAAGGACATGCCCCCTTCTTCCATTACATGTTTGGTGTCCAGTGTGTAGCGACTGTGTAATTGGAATAAACATTCCGTTGTTTTCACAAGCCTGGAGTGCCGCCTTTTCCTTTCTTCTGTATATTTACTATACATATTTAACATTCTAATGTTCTTCACTTACAGGAAGATGTCCTTTATTGTAAATACATATTTCTATATATACCTATACCTGTATATCTATCCCTATAGATATATAGGTATAGATATGTATTTTACATTAACAGTATCAGAAATATATATATATAAATATATATTTAATAATAAAAAGTACATTATTTTCTATATGAAGTACATAGGAATGTAAAATATGAGTAACGCGCATCGGGCTTCACAATTTAGATTAAACACAGCAGGCTAAGAGCACATGCAAATTTAGTAATCTTAAGGCGCATTATTGAAATGTTAAATATATAATATACAAGAAAAACAATTAATAAAATTATTAAAAATTATTGAACATTCTGTAAAAAATATAGATATATATAATAATTTTTGTTATTTTTGAAATATTTTCATATGCCCAAAATGTTCTGACACAAATCAAGTATTGTATCCATTAGGTTATGAGGGTTTTGCAGCATTTAAAAATTTCATTATTAATCCAGAAAATTATTAAGAGGAACATCATACATTTAGAATTAGTCAGTGGAATTTAATCAATCATACCAACACATTATGCTAGAAGTCTTTTGAAGAATTTTAGTTTCAAGTGATTTTAGTTTTAGCATTTAGTTTTTCTAGATGAAAGAAGACTAAAAGTAAATCAAGTCAATCAAAAAAGCGTGATAAACCCGATATCGCTTGCACGTAACCATTATCGCACCACTCGTAATCTGGCCCTATATGTTGAGATGTTTTAGGTTAAAATAAAGATTACCTTGGTTCAATGTCAGGAAGACAGTCAGGAACTGGCCATCACAGTATAAGGAGTTAACAGCAGAATTATCCAGAACACAGTTCCAGGGTTCATTAACCAAGTAGTTAGTCCATAATTCAAAGATGAGACAGAGAGCATAAACCAAATAACATGCCAGGTTCTAAACCAGGAGGCCAAGCCAAGAAAAGAAACACCAGGACTTCCATTCAGAATAAACAAGTACAGATTAAATACAATTAATGTCTCCCCTATAGGTCTTGGTGCCTAAACAGCAGCAAGGAAACTTCCGATATCAATACATACTAATAGTTATACATTTAGTGAAATACTGAAGTTGTCTTCCATAAATGAGTCCAGAATCTTTTCAACATACTCATCAGAACCAACCACTGAAACAGAAAAAGGCTCTGAGGGAAAGGATTATCCCAACATCTCTACAGTTCAGACACAAGGAACAGTAATAAGGAGGAGCAGGAGAAACTTTTGTTGCTGCTGAGCTTGAAGTAGAGTCTATTTAAAAAGTTGAGAAAGCTTAGCTAAAAAGGATAATCATTATTTCAAGTCTGGAACAGGTGAATTGGAATGAAGATCTGGAATAACTGCAGGATAACATTAGAGATTCTGGATAAGACAACCACTTTCTTATTCTTATATCCAGGCTGATAGGTAATAACAAAATTGAATTTATTGAAAAACAATGCTCAGCTGACTTTTTAGGGTGAAGTCACTTTGCAGTTCAAATAGTTATAGGCTAGGCAGCACCTTCCAACAAATGTCTCCGTTTCTCTAGGGCAGCAGTTCCCAACCTTTTTTCTCTTCTGTATCCCTTGATTAGGCTTTTCATTTATGAGTACCCCCTCTCTTCATTACCCCCACCCATCCCTCAAAATAAAGGAAGCACTTTTTTATAGGGGAGGTAAGCTATACCTGAATTGCATACGACTGTACGTGTATCAACAGGATTAAAGCTCAGATCATATTCTCAGGAGTCCTGCTGTGTGGCTGGTGCCCCTGGCAGCTGCCTGGTTGCTCCTAAACAAGGCCCTGGGGGTGGAGTAATGATCATAAAAATAAATATTTAAATTTGTGAGATCAGATCGATATTAACTACCCAGCCACTATGAACGTTTTTAGTTGGAAGTGAAGCAGTCTGAATCAAGCAAGCACTAGAAGCAGTACTTTACTTACCGGAACTAACTATAACTTATTTGGGGATGCAGACATGCCTCGCCTGTGTGACTCGCAATCTCAACGGCTCTATCACATGTGTCCATGCAGCTATGCCTCTTCTATTTGAGCACTTGCAGTCAAAATTGTGTGCATGGGACAGAGGTGGGTGGAGCAGGAGGCTAAGCTGTCTGGTGACACAGAGTGATCATTAATATGTGGACCGGAGTCATCCACACCCGGTCCACATATTTCAGGTGCAGGGGCTCCCATCTGCCTATATGCCAGGCCAGGACTTCATTTGTCACTTTCCGGCTAAATGCTCCTTCCTTCCACAGTTCCACAATGCTTATTAGTTGATGACCCATTGAGAGTGCCCCCCGACCCTCCCCCCGCATCTTCCGCCATTACCAACAATATTTTTGCGTACCCCCAACCGGCCTGCCAAGTACCCCCAGGGGTACACGTACCCCAGGTTGGGAACCGCTGCTCTAGGGCACACTTAATGACTAATAATTCTCTATCCCTCATATCATAGTTTTCTTCAGCTGGTGACAATCTTTGAGAGAAAAAAAGCTACTAGATCAGGTCTTTATGTTCTGTATGTTAGAGTAGACAGCATCAATAGTAACATTTGAATAATCTACTTTCAAAACAAAAGGTTTCAGTACATCTAGCTGAACAAGAATTGGTGCTTAAAGGGACATTCCAGCCCAAATTTGAATTTACATGGATGCATTTTATTTTTGAATACAAGCATTTTTGTAATATACATGTATAAGCAAAAATGCTTCTAATAAAAGCTATAGCTGTTTTAAAAGTGTATTTAAGTATGCACCGTGCACCAGCATTTTAAACACAGCTCTTGCTCAGAGAGCCTAAGGTGCTTGTACCGTCTGGTAATGATTAAATTTGTTAATTGCTGACATGATACAAGCACCACTGGCATTCTAAGCAGCTGCAGTATTAAAAATGATGGTGCACTGAGGATATGTAGTTATGCTTCACATGCACATGCAGGGAAAAATGCTGACACCAAAACAGTGATATCTTTAACTAGAAGCATGTTTGCCAATGTATGTATATTGCACATATGGTTCTATTCAAAGATGTAATTGATCTACATGCATTTCAGTTTTGCCAGGAATGTCCCTTTAAGTAAATACAGTCTTAAGTTTGTCAAAACCTACTTGGGCTTCTGGCGACCAAAAGAGGTTTTATTAAGAGTAAAAGAAGTAATGGGAGGATTCCAGAAACATTCTAATAAAACATCTGTAAAAATATGCAAACTCAATACATCTCAATATGATCTGGAGAAAGAATATATCCCAAGATTTCTCCAGCTTGGCAAACAAATTATTCATCCTTAATTTTGAAAGTACAGGTGATACATTAATTACATGAATATATTGAGAGAGGGAAAAAAAGTATATCATCCAAAAAAATCACAATAAAAGTGTCCAATAAGGCTCTAAAAATGTTATTCAAGAAGTGCTGAAATGTGGCAGGGGCATAACATAAAACAATATTCAAAATATCCATAATGGGTGCGTAAGGCCATCTTCCATCCGTCACCTTGTCTAATACATACAAGATTATAAGCACCCTCAATAAATCTTTGTTAAAATCAAAGCCCCTACTCTTCTACGTTATGCCCAGAATTAAAGAAGAATCCAAACTAGCCCTTTTACTGAAAATGCTCACAGGGGCAAAAAAGCTCATATCTAGGAAATGGAAGACTCAGAATATACAGAATACAGCAGAATGTGTAACATATCTCAGCCTAATGTCACTATCCCTTTAAGACTTCCTTCTCTGACTGCTGCATTTTTGCAGTATTCACATTCAGCTTGCTTGCCTGCCTGATTAATCATTCATGCACCTGATTACCGCAGCCTCTTTTTAAGCCTTCTCAGGTCTAATGTGCTTTGCATTAACATTGAAGTTGTGATCCTGAACAACAGAGGTCTGTGACTGTTTCCTGTATGAATTTACCAACTATTTCAACCTACAGCATTTTCTATTCCAATGCCTAAAATCATCAAATCGCAAGTATCCAAAAAATTCCATTTTCTGTTTCCTGGACACTGCTACTTAACAAACTCAGAACTTTATTATAAATCAAGCATACTTTTGGTTATCATCACTCTCTAATTACAACAGCATCTTATTCAGAACTTTATAACTATTTCTCTGCTACAAGTTGTCATTGCTGAAATATCCTGCTGCAAATATGTTAACATATTCTGAACTCTGCATCTATGTGTTCAATTAAAAGCTTTCATGTGATTCTCCAATATATGTTCAAACAGTAATTGATGCCTTAAACTTAACTTTCACCTGTGCTGCTCTGCTAATTACTGACATACAGCTCTTTATAATATTATATACTGTGAACATGCAACAAACCAAGTTTGCATCTAAATGCACAAACAGTAATTAATGCCTAAACTTGCATCTTGTCTAAATACCTGTGCAGCTGTGCTTAAACTCTGACATACAGCTTTATATAATATTATGTACTGTGAACCTGCAACAAACCTTAGTTTGCATCTAAGTGTCAATCTTTTACTAGATTACTCTGAAGCCTGAACATTCCACATTGCTATATTTTTTCTCTCATTGAATCCTGCAGTTACTTCTATTAACTAAATATAAGTCACAGTGAAGTCAGAATATATTGTATACAAATGTTGCACCCTCCATTTATTCTACAATAACTTCTAGCAACTATGAATCACAGAATATCATCTATCCAGGATACTCTTCCCCGGGTCAGGGGTCGGTGTCTTCAAATCCCTACCACTGCCCCGAGGGTCTGTTTCCTGAGCGCATGTACACCGGATCATGACAGAATGGTACTCTCAGGTATCCAAGCTGCTATTGTTAGAAAGATGGGGTTGTCATGTTCCTTGTTCAGAGGATAATTGCCTGTTATTTCAGGGCTGGACTGACCTTACTTGGTGGAATCAGACTGATATACTTCAGGAAAGTTTTCCTCTGTGAAAAGCAAACTGGCCTAAAAGAGGCTGCTCCTGGGTGGTGAATTGCCATAGAACTAGCTGATGAGCTGTTGTTCGTTCCTGGTAGAGCGCTTCTCTCTTTGTATGCAAATTGTTAGAAAGATACCACTATCTTAAAATAAGAAAGATAGAAACCCACGAAGAGATGATGGCCATTTGTAATGGCTGACCAACAGACACTCTCACAACACCACACACATCTGTGATAACCTACTTACCTACCCTACCCCTCTACTTTTTTTTCTCTTCTTCTCTTCGATTCTCCTCCTATCAGCTATGTGCTACTAATTCCTCTTCTATCTTCCATCTTAAAACGTCAGTCATTGTTGTTAATACTTTTATTGTATCTTTATTGTTAAGATTTAAAATTACAAGCAAAGACTGGGACCACTACCCCAAGGACTAAAAGGGAGCGATAACTGACCCCTACTAATGTTTTTTTACCTCTTAGTTATCATAACTTTGCATAAACATTGTTGAAACATCTTTACCTAGGCTTCATGTATCAGGATGTAAACTACAGATTGAATTGTCTCAGTCAAGTTAATTTATATTGTATGCTATCAAATAACTACTCAATAAAGCTTGTTTAAAAAATAAAAACAAAAATCCAGAGACCCCTTAATCCTAATAAACATTTTGAAAATAAGTGGCAAAGGATATCTATTTTGAACGGTAATACTATTGAGCACTCTGTAATCCACACAAGGCTGCAGACCCCATCCTTCTTCTCCATAAAGAATATAGATGGCATGATGAATTCCTTGGCCAAAATCTCAATATATTATTTACGATGAATGTCCGGACAGTGGAAAAATCCTTCAAAAAGGTATGGGAACTCCTCTAATCAAATCAATCAGACAATCATAAGGGCACATAGGAGGAAGCTAGTCTGCTCCCTTCTTTTCAAAAACATCAGAAAAGTCTAGGGCTCAAGAATATATATCTTCTAATCTTGACAAACTCTGAGAAATAGAAACACAAAGTCACCGAAGTACCCCACGATCGCAAACTAACCGTACATAAATAAAAGATCTAAACCGCATGTACCTATCCTATTATCCCCTAAACCGCCACTAGCCCACCCAAAGTATCTATCCTATTAACCACTAAACCACCACTAGCCCACTGCAAGTATCTATCCTATTAACCCCTATACCACCACATACCCACTGCAAATACTAAACTAAAGACTGAGCTAGTACCAAGATATCGTCCAAATAAGGAAACACCGCATTACCCTGTTCTCTGATTACAGAGAGTAGGGCACCGAGAACCTTTGAAAAGATTCTTGGAGCTGTTGCTAGGCCAAATGGAAGAGCTACAAATTGGTAATGCTTGTCTAGAAAAGAGAATTTCAGAAACTGATAGTGGTCTGGATGAATCGGAATATGAAGATATGCGTCCTGTAAGTCTATTGTGGATATATAATGCCCTTGCTGAACAAAAGGCAGAATAGTCCTTAAAGTCACCATTTTGAAAGTTGCCACTCTTACATAACGATTCAAAATTTTCAGATCCGGAACTGGCCTGAAAGAAATTTCTTTCTTTTGGGACAATGAATAGATTTGAATAAAACAACAAACCCTGTTCCTGAAACGGAACTGCTATGATTACCCCTAAAAGCTCCAGGTCTGAAACACACTTCAAAAAAGCCTGAGCCTTTACTGGATTTGCTGGGATGCGTGAAAGAAAAAATCTTCTCACAGGAGGTCTTACTTTGAATCCTATTCGGTACCCTTGAGAGACAATACTCTGAATCCATTGATTTTGGACAGAATCTGCCCAAATGTTTTGGAAGAATCTTAATCTTCCCCCTACCAGCTGAGCTGGAATGAGGGCCGCACCTTGATGCAGACTTGGGGGCTGGCTTTGGTTTCTTGAACGGCTTGGATTTACTCCAACTTGAAGAAGGTTTCCAATTGGAACCAGATTCTTTGGGGAAGGATTAGGTTTCTGTTCCTTACTTTGTCGAAAGGAACGAAAACGGTTAGAAGCTATAGATTTACCCTTAGGTCTTTTATCCTGAGGCACAAAAACTCCCTTCCCCCCAGTAACAGTTGAAATAATCGAATCCAACTGAGAACCAAATAACTTATTACCTTGGAAAGAAAGAGATAATAATCTAGACTTAGATACCATGTTAGCATTCCAATATTTGAGCCACAAAGCTCTTCTAGCTAAAATAGCTAAAGACATAGATTTAACATCAATTTTGATGATATAAAAAATGGCATCACAGATAAAATGATTAGCATGTTGAAGCAAGCGAACAATGCTAGACAAATCAGGATCCATTTCCTGTTGCGCTAAACTTACCAACCAAAAAGTTGAAGCAGCTGCAACATCAGCCATAGAAATTGCAGACCTAAGAAGATGGCCAAAATATAAATAAGCTGTCCTTAGATAGGATTCAAGTTTCCTATCTAAAGGATCTTGTACAAGCCTGAGGAAACAGGGTTATCCCTGAGAAACACGTCGCTATTATCTCTGTACATACAAGGAGATTTGCTTTTTAACACACCCAGCTGTAATTCGTTGCACTGATGGTATTTTTATTTTTGCACAATAAAATACTTGTTAGTATGGCATTTCCCTTGCAAGTAACCTAAGGGCTGTTTAGCCTTTCTCCCCTCTTCACTCCAGTTCCTTCTCGCTGAAAGTGACCCAGGCAAGGGTTGCTGTTGGGACAACTAGAACCACAGGATATCATGACAGGGATTTCTTGGTACAGCCAGCTGGTTTGCTGTGAGAATACCAGCCTGCTCCTACAGGCACAATAGAGTGCCTTCACGTTTGTGAGTATCCTGTACCTTGTTTCGCCTGGATATTGTTGGTTTTTATTGATCTACACATGTGGCGCCTCTGTTTCTGTTTTCATTACAGTTATCCATTTTAGAAGCTACACCATCGTTTGGGTGAAGACCGAGAGCTGCCTGTTCTATATTTGGACTTTTTGGATACCATTTGAACTTGTCTATTGCCAGATTGGTCACGTGCCACGTCTGTATATACACATACTTTTAATTTCTTTACATTATGTATATTGTGTGACGAGTTGCACACTTATTTTAGCAATCTCTATCATTGTTTATTAGCGCCTCCTATAGGAGATCTGTGGTACTAAATATCACAGATATTCCTGTATTTTTAATTCAGTATGTTGTCGGTCATTTGAAATTTCATCAACTTTATGAGAAGTTTTAAAAGACCTTTTACGTTTATTAGAAGGCGGGATGACAGACAAAGCCTTCTGAATTGCATCAGCAATAAAATATTTTATATTCACAGGTATATCATGTACATTCGATGATGAAGGAACAACAGGCATTGTACTATTACTGATGGACACATTCTCTGCATGTAAAAGCTTATCATGACAACTATTACTAAACACAGCTGGAGATATAATCTCCACAAATTTACAACAAATGCACTTAGCTTTGGTAGAACTGTTATCAGACAGCAGGGTTCCAACAGTGGTTTCTGAGACAGGATCAGATTGAGACATCTTGCAAATGTAAGAGGAAAAAACAACATATAAAGCAAAATTATTCATTTCCTTATATGGTTTCAGGAATGGGAAAAAAATGCAAACAGCATAGCCCTCTGATATAGAAATAGGCAAGAGGCATATAGGAATGGGGTTTTAAATAATGAAATTATTTGGCGCCAAGTATGAAGCTCAACGCAAACTGAAATTTTTTTTTGCGCTAACAACAACCGGGAAATGACACATTCGCGTCATTGTAGACGCAACCTTGTGCAAGGAACTCGGCGTCAACTAAGACGCCGGAAATGATGATTTTACGTCATCAGATGTACCTTTGCACCAAAAAAATTCTCGATCCAAGAATGACGCAATAAACTTTGTCATTTAGCGCCCTCGCAAACCTAATTTTGCCCGCAAAATTTAATGAAAAATCAGTCAATTGAAAAAAAAAAAAAAGACTAAACCCGAGGTAAGAAAAATATTTTCCTAAATATTTTTTTCTCCCAAATATGAAACTGATATTCTGCAAAAGGAAATATACATAAACCTGACTCATGGCAAATATAAGTACTGTACAATACATATATTTAGAACTTTATATTAATGCATAAAGTGCCAAACCATAGCTGAGAGTGTCTTAAGTAATGAAAACATACTTACCGAAAGACACCCATCCACATATAGCAGATAGCCAAACCAGTACTGAAACAGTTATCAGTAGAGGTAATGGATTATGAGAGTATATCGTCGATCTAAATAAGGGAGGTAGGAGATGAATCTCTACGACCAATAACAGAGAACCTATGAAATAGATTTCTCGTGAGGAAAACCATTGCATTCAATAGGTGATACTCCCTTAACAACCCTCTGACATTCACTGTACTCTGAGAGGAATTGGGCTTCAAAATGCTGAGAAGCGCATATCAACGTAGAAATCTTAGCACTAACTTCACCACCTCCATAGGAGGCAAAGTTTGTAAAACTGAATTGTGGGTGTGGTGAGGAGTGTATTTATAGGCATTTTGAGGTTTGGGAAACTTTGCCCCTCCTGGTAGGATTGTATATCCCATACGTCACTAGCTCATGGACTCTTGCCAATTACATGAAAGAAAAACATAATTACACTATTAATCCCTAAACCGCCAACCTCCACATCGCAATAAACCTAATTAAGTTATTAACTCCTAAACTGCCAACCCCCACAATGCAAATAACTAATTTTAATTACTAAGCCGCCTAACCTAACACCCCCAAAATTAACCCTAATTACATTAAAAACCTAATCCCTATGAAAATAAAAAAGCCCCACAAAATAAAAACAGAATTTATGTTTACCTGATAAATTGCTTTCTCCAACGGTGTGTCCGGTCCACGGCGTCATCCTTACTTGTGGGATATTCTCTTCCCCAACAGGAAATGGCAAAGAGCCCAGCAAAGCTGGTCACATGATCCCTCCTAGGCTCCGCCTACCCCAGTCATTCGACCGACGTTAAGGAGGAATATTTGCATAGGAGAAACCATATGGTACCGTGGTGACTGTAGTTAAAGAAAATAAATTATCAGACCTGATTAAAAAAACCAGGGCGGGCCGTGGACCGGACACACCGTTGGAGAAAGCAATTTATCAGGTAAACATAAATTCTGTTTTCTCCAACATAGGTGTGTCCGGTCCACGGCGTCATCCTTACTTGTGGGAACCAATACCAAAGATTTAGGACACGGATGAAGGGAGGGAGCAAATCAGGTCACCTAAATGGAAGGCACCACGGCTTGCAAAACCTTTCTCCCAAAAATAGCCTCAGAAGAAGCAAAAGTATCAAACTTGTAAAATTTGGTAAAAGTGTGCAGTGAAGACCAAGTCGCTGCCCTACATATCTGATCAACAGAAGCCTCGTTCTTGAAGGCCCATGTGGAAGCCACAGCCCTAGTGGAATGAGCCGTGATTCTTTCGGGAGGCTGCCGTCCGGCAGTCTCGTAAGCCAATCTGATGATGCTTTTAATCCAAAAAGAGAGAGAGGTAGAAGTTGCTTTTTGACCTCTCCTTTTACCAGAATAAACAACAAACAAGGAAGATGTTTGTCTAAAATCCTTTGTAGCATCTAAATAGAATTTTAGAGCGCGAACAACATCCAAATTGTGCAACAAACGTTCCTTCTTTGAAACTGGTTTCGGACACAGAGAAGGTACGATAATCTCCTGGTTAATGTTTTTGTTAGAAACAACTTTTGGAAGAAAACCAGGTTTAGTACGTAAAACCACCTTATCTGCATGGAACACCAGATAAGGAGGAGAACACTGCAGAGCAGATAATTCTGAAACTCTTCTAGCAGAAGAAATTGCAACTAAAAACAAAACTTTCCAAGATAATAACTTAATATCAACGGAATGCAAGGGTTCAAACGGAACCCCCTGAAGAACTGAAAGAACTAAATTGAGACTCCAAGGAGGAGTCAAAGGTTTGTAAACAGGCTTAATTCTAACCAGAGCCTGAACAAAGGCTTGAACATCTGGCACAGCGGCCAGCTTTTTGTGAAGTAACACAGACAAGGCAGAAATCTGTCCCTTCAGGGAACTTGCAGATAATCCTTTTTCCAATCCTTCTTGAAGGAAGGATAGAATCCTAGGAATCTTAACCTTGTCCCAAGGGAATCCTTTAGATTCACACCAACAGATATATTTTTTCCAAATTTTGTGGTAAATCTTTCTAGTTACAGGCTTTCTGGCCTGAACAAGAGTATCGATAACAGAATCTGAGAATCCTCGCTTCGATAAGATCAAGCGTTCAATCTCCAAGCAGTCAGCTGGAGTGAAACCAGATTCGGATGTTCGAACGGACCCTGAACAAGAAGGTCTCGTCTCAAAGGTAGCTTCCAAGGAGGAGCCGATGACATATTCACCAGATCTGCGTACCAAGTCCTGCGTGGCCACGCAGGAGCTATCAAGATCACCAACGCCCTCTCCTGATTGATCCTGGCTACCAGCCTGGGGATGAGAGGAAACGGCGGGAACACATAAGCTAGTTTGAAGGTCCAAGGTGCTACTAGTGCATCCACTAGAGCCGCCTTGGGATCCCTGGATCTGGACCCGTAGCAAGGAACTTTGAAGTTCTGACGAGAGGCCATCAGATCCATGTCTGGAATGCCCCACCGCTGAGTGACTTGGGCAAAGATTTCCGGATGGAGTTCCCACTCCCCCGGATGCAATGTCTGACGACTCAGAAAATCCGCTTCCCAATTTTCCACTCCTGGGATGTGGATAGCAGACAGGTGGCAGGAGTGAGACTCCGCCCATAGAATGATTTTGGTCACTTCTTCCATCGCCAGGGAACTCCTTGTTCCCCCCTGATGGTTGATGTACGCAACAGTTGTCATGTTGTCTGATTGAAACCGTATGAACTTGGCCCTCGCTAGCTGAGGCCAAGCCTTGAGAGCATTGAATATCGCTCTCAGTTCCAGAATATTTATCGGTAGAAGAGATTCTTCCCGAGACCAAAGACCCTGAGCTTTCAGGGATCCCCAGACCGCGCCCCAGCCCATCAGACTGGCGTCGGTCGTGACAATGACCCACTCTGGTCTGCGGAATGTCATCCCTCGTGACAGGTTGTCCAGGGACAGCCACCAACGGAGTGAGTCTCTGGTCCTCTGATTTACTTGTATCTTCGGAGACAAGTCTGTATAGTCCCCATTCCACTGACTGAGCATGCACAGTTGTAATGGTCTTAGATGAATGCGTGCAAAAGGAACTATGTCCATTGCCGCTACCATCAACCCGATCACTTCCATGCACTGAGCTATGGAAGGAAGAGGAACGGAATGGAGTATCCGACAAGAGTCTAGAAGTTTTGTTTTTCTGGCCTCTGTCAGAAAAATCCTCATTTCTAAGGAGTCTATTATTGTTCCCAAGAAGGGAACCCTTGTTGACGGAGATAGAGAACTCTTTTCCACGTTCACTTTCCATCCGTGAGATCTGAGAAAGGCCAGGACAATGTCCGTGTGAGCCTTTGCTTGAGGAAGGGACGACGCTTGAATCAGAATGTCGTCCAAGTAAGGTACTACAGCAATGCCCCTTGGTCTTAGCACAGCTAGAAGGGACCCTAGTACCTTTGTGAAAATCCTTGGAGCAGTGGCTAATCCGAAAGGAAGCGCCACGAACTGGTAATGTTTGTCCAGGAATGCGAACCTCAGGAACCGATGATGTTCCTTGTGGATAGGAATATGTAGATACGCATCCTTTAAATCCACCGTGGTCATGAATTGACCTTCCTGGATGGAAGGAAGAATAGTTCGAATGGTTTCCATCTTGAACGATGGAACCTTGAGAAACTTGTTTAAGATCTTGAGATCTAAGATTGGTCTGAACGTTCCCTCTTTTTTGGGAACTATAAACAGATTGGAGTAGAACCCCATCCCTTGTTCTCTTAATGGAACGGGATGAATCACTCCCATTTTTAACAGGTCTTCTACACAATGTAAGAATGCCTGTCTTTTTATGTGGTCTGAAGACAACTGAGACCTGTGGAACCTCCCCCTTGGGGGAAGTCCCTTGAATTCCAGAAGATAACCTTGGGAGACTATTTCTAGCGCCCAAGGATCCAGAACATCTCTTGCCCAAGCCTGAGCGAAGAGAGAGAGTCTGCCCCCCACCAGATCCGGTCCCGGATCGGGGGCCAACATTTCATGCTGTCTTGGTAGCAGTGGCAGGTTTCTTGGCCTGCTTTCCCTTGTTCCAGCCTTGCATTGGTCTCCAAGCTGGCTTGGCTTGAGAAGTATTACCCTCTTGCTTAGAGGACGTAGCACTTTGGGCTGGTCCGTTTCTACGAAAGGGACGAAAATTAGGTTTATTTTTTGCCTTGAAAGGCCGATCCTGAGGAAGGGCGTGGCCCTTACCCCCAGTGATATCCGAGATAATCTCTTTCAAGTCAGGGCCAAACAGCGTTTTCCCCTTGAAAGGAATGTTAAGTAGCTTGTTCTTGGAAGACGCATCAGCCGACCAAGATTTCAACCAAAGCGCTCTGCGCGCCACAATAGCAAACCCAGAATTCTTAGCCGCTAACCTAGCCAATTGCAAAGTGGCGTCTAGGGTGAAAGAATTAGCCAATTTGAGAGCATTGATTCTGTCCTTAATCTCCTCATAAGGAGGAGAATCACTGTCGACCGCCTTTATCAGCTCATCGAACCAGAAACATGCGGCTGTAGCGACAGGGACAATGCATGAAATTGGTTGTAGAAGGTAACCCTGCTGAACAAACATCTTTTTAAGCAAACCTTCTAATTTTTTATCCATAGGATCTTTGAAAGCACAACTATCCTCTATGGGTATAGTGGTGCGTTTGTTTAAAGTGGAAACCGCTCCCTCGACCTTGGGGACTGTCTGCCATAAGTCCTTTCTGGGGTCGACCATAGGAAACAATTTTTTAAATATGGGGGGAGGGACGAAAGGAATACCGGGCCTTTCCCATTCTTTATTAACAATGTCCGCCACCCGCTTGGGTATAGGAAAAGCTTCTGGGAGCCCCGGCACCTCTAGGAACTTGTCCATTTTACATAGTTTCTCTGGGATGACCAACTTGTCACAATCATCCAGAGTGGATAATACCTCCTTAAGCAGAATGCGGAGATGTTCCAACTTAAATTTAAATGCAATCACATCAGGTTCAGCTTGTTGAGAAATGTTCCCTGAATCAGTAATTTCTCCCTCAGACAAAACCTCCCTGGCCCCATCAGACTGAGTTAGGGGCCCTTCAGAAATATTAATATCAGCGTCGTCATGCTCTTCAGTATCTAAAACAGAGCAGTCGCGCTTACGCTGATAAGTGTTCATTTTGGCTAAAATGTTTTTGACAGAATTATCCATTACAGCCGTTAATTGTTGCATAGTAAGGAGTATTGGCGCGCTAGATGTACTAGGGGCCTCCTGAGTGGGCAAGACTCGTGTAGACGAAGGAGGGAATGATGCAGTACCATGCTTACTCCCCTCACTTGAGGAATCATCTTGGGCATCATTGTCATTGTCACATAAATCACATTTATTTAAATGAATAGGAATTCTGGCTTCCCCACATTCAGAACACAGTCTATCTGGTAGTTCAGACATGTTAAACAGGCATAAACTTGATAACAAGTACAAAAAACGTTTTAAAATAAAACCGTTACTGTCACTTTAAATTTTAAACTGAACACACTTTATTACTGCAAATGCGAAAAAACATGAAGGAATTGTTCAAAATTTACCAAATTTTCACCACAGTGTCTTAAAGCCTTAAAAGTATTGCACACCAAATTTGGAAGCTTTAACCCTTAAAATAACGGAACCGGAGCCGTTTTGAACTTTAACCCCTTTACAGTCCCTGGTATCTGCTTTGCTGAGACCCAACCAAGCCCCAAGGGGAATACGATACCAAATGACGCCTTCAGAAAGTCTTTTCTAAGTATCAGAGCTCCTCTCACATGCGACTGCATGCCATGCCTCTCAAAAACAAGTGCGCAACACCGGCGCGAAAATGAGGCTCTGCCTATGCTTTGGGAAAGCCCCTAAAGAATAAGGTGTCTAAAACAGTGCCTGCCGATATTATTATATCAAAATACCCAGATAAAATGATTCCTCAAGGCTAAATATGTGTTAATAATCAATCGATTTAGCCCAAAAAAAGTCTACAGTCTTAATAAGCCCTTTTTGAAGCCCTTATTTACAATCGTAATAAACATGGCTTACCGGATCCCAGAGGGAAAATGACAGCTTCCAGCATTACATCGTCTTGTTAGAATGTGTCATACCTCAAGCAGCAAGAGACTGCTCACTGTTCCCCCAACTGAAGTTAATTGCTCTCAACAGTCCTGTGTGGAACAGCCATGGATTTTAGTGACGGTTGCTAAAATCATTTTCCTCATACAAACAGAAATCTTCATCTCTTTTCTGTTTCTGAGTAAATAGTACATACCAGCACTATTTCAAAATAACAAACTCTTGATTGAATAATAAAAACTACAGTTAAACACTAAAAAACTCTAAGCCATCTCCGTGGAGATGTTGCCTGTACAACGGCAAAGAGAATGACTGGGGTAGGCGGAGCCTAGGAGGGATCATGTGACCAGCTTTGCTGGGCTCTTTGCCATTTCCTGTTGGGGAAGAGAATATCCCACAAGTAAGGATGACGCCGTGGACCGGACACACCTATGTTGGAGAAAACATTCCCTTATCGAAACTAAACTACCAATAGCCCTTAAAAGGTCCTTTTGTAGGGCATTGCCCTAAGTTAAACAGCTCTTTTACAAAAAATACTAAGTCACCTCTAACAGTAAAACCCCACCATCCACCAAACCAAATTTTGGTGGGTGGTGGGTTTTTTAAGTCAGTCAATAGGATTTCAGTAGCTCTCATCCTATTGGCTGATTTGAAAATATCAGCCAATAGGAATGCGAGGTACCTCATTTTTAAACGGGTACCTTGCATTCAATCCTCAGTGTACTGCGGTGATCGTACGAAGAGGATCTCCATGCTGGATGGCTCCGCGGTCGACGTTCTTGCTCGCCTTGGTCCTGGATGAAGATAGAAGAGGTCCCTGCGATGGAATAAGATATCACCGCCTTGAAGAAGATTATCACTGACTGGAAGAAAACCTTCTCCGCCGGACTTCAGGAACGGTGAGTACCTATTTTGGGCTTAGATTTAGGGAAAAAAATATTTTTGGGTGGCTTTTTTTTTAGATTAGGGTTTTTTAGGCTGTAAAAGAGCTGATTGATCTTTAAAGGGCATAAAAGAGCTGATTGCCCTTTTAAGGGCAATGCCCATACAAATGCCCCTTTAGGAGAAATTGGTAGTTTAGGTTTTTTTAGTGTTAGTTTTTTTTATTTTGGGGGGTTTGGTGGGTGGTGGGGTTTTACTGTAAGGGGGGGACTTAGTATATTTTAAATGTAAAAGAGCTGTTTAACTTAGGGCAATGCCCTTCAAAAGGCCCTTTTAAGGGCTATTGATAGTTTAGATTAGGGAGTGTTTTTATTTGGGGGGTATTTTCATAGGGGTATTAGATTAGGTTTAATTTTTTAATTTTTGATAATTTGGTTTATTTTTTCTGTAATGCTAGACTTTTTTATTTTTTGTAATTTTAGATTAATTTAATTTAATCTTAGGTTGTTGTTTTTTTGAAGTAATGTTAGGCTTTTTTATTTTAATTGTAACTTAATATTTTTTTATTGAATGTAATTGGGGTTAATTTAGGGGGTGTTAGGTTAGGGGGCTTAGTATTTAAATTAGTTATTTGCGTTGTGGGTAATTAGGTTTATTGTGATGTGTGGGGGGTGGCGGTTTAGGGGCTATTAGGTTATATAGATACTTTGAGATGTGGGGGGATGGCTGATTAGGGGTTAATAAATTTATTAGGTAGATTTGCGATGTGGGAGAATGGCGGATTAGCGGTTAATAATTTAATTAGGTATATTGCGTTGTGGGGGTTGGCGTTTAGGGGTTATTACTTTTATTATTAGTTGCGATGTGGGATGATGGAGGATATAGGGGTTTTGACGTGTCGGGTTTATTTTTGGGGGGCGGGTTAGAACTTTTACGGAAAATGAATTCATTTATTTTTTTCTTATGCGCCGTCAGTTTCTAAACTGCCGTAAGTCACTGGCAACTCCAGAAATGTGTATTTACTCACATTTAAGGACATCGCTAGTTTATCCAACTTATGGAAGTTTATGAACTGTCCCCGGGGTTTATTTAAATTCCCGATGTGCGAGGGGAGATTACGGGAGACGCAGGTTTCATCAGTTAGGCTGAAGCACGCCCGTTTTCGTTGGTTCAGCAAGTGGGAAAAGTTAAGTGTGGTGCCTAATTCCACATATTAAATTAACAAATTAAGAAGTAAGAAAAACATGAAAGCATGCCAAACTACACACAGCTGAACTGACTATGTATTTATTATCATGCAATAACAATTGTATTACTACATACTATAAAACCACTAATAAATTAAAATTAAGAGGGCACACATGATAAATGGATCCCTGTAATGTAATGTAATGTAAACTGAATAGAAAAAATATAACATACAATAACAGCTCATAAAATCTATGTAATATTGTTACCAATTATTCAAGACAATGCCCCAAATTAATTGAAAGAAATCCATAGTAAGGATATGTTTGTTTGTACTGCAACTGAAGTTTTGTCAGATCCATTCACATGTACTGCAGACAAATGAAAATCTAATAGACAAAAAGCAAAGCGCAACTCCGACTGCTTCTTAAGTATTGCTTCCCAGTCAATTACCTTGAAATATACAATATAATTATTAATACATTTGAATGTTTTTTTGTTTTTTTTAAATAGAAATAGTTGAAATTCCTATGTTCTTCGAAAAATATTATTTATATATATATATATATATATATATATATATATATATATATATATATATATATATATACGTATATGTATATAAAATATATATATTTATATATCTATATTGGTATATATTCATATCAAAATATATTTTACAAAACAGTCACATTTATATCTATGTTCAGTATGTGTATGTATTAAAAAAAGAGTGAAGAACATAGAAATTTGAAGAATTCCTAATGCCTTTTCGGCAGTTGTGTACTTAGGTTTTGTGCTGCCATAAGCACTAAAAATTCTACTGACCCCCCTCCAGGTTTTAGGCATGCTGCTAGTTTTAGTAACCTGCTGCTCCCAATAGAGACTCAGAAAGTGCTGCCCCAAAGTCTGCCGCCCTAGGCAAGTGCCTTGTTTGCCTAAGTCAAAATACGCCCCCAAACCTTTGGCTTTAGCACAGTTGGTCTTAGTGTGCAAGCGATAAAATTAAAAGGTTTTCTTTAGCGCTACCTATAGAAGTCTATGGGGAGAAGTAGTTAGCGTGGTCACAATATCCTAAGTCCTGAAGTTAACGGGCCTGAGTCTTTTGCTTGCTCTCTAACTTTTTACTCTCAACTAATAATACTGGGGCTAACCTGGTAGCACTAGCATTTTAATTTGAGAACAGTTAGCTCTCATAAGCGATACAAATGTATTGATACACTTGTAATCTAGGCCTCAATCACCTCACCAGGCTCTGCTGCTTCCCACCGCCTATCTGCAGATCACTGATGCTAGGAACCTTCTCATTCTGTGTCTTTAATCTGTGGCATCTATTCAGTCTGGTGGGGGAGTTTCACAGGTATAGATACCTGCAAGTGACAACAGCCTCCTGCTAGTTTCATCTGCCTACAGACAAACTTTTGCAAGAAATACTAGCTACTAAAGATAACATTACATGCCAGATAAATAAATCATTCTTAAAGGGACATTAAACACTGAATAAATGCTAGATATGATGATGCATTCAAAGAAAAGATTAGTCTGAGAATAACATGTTTGTGTAGTTTTTAAAGTTTCATTAGCTGTTTAAATATTGACAAAATAAGTGTAAAGTTATGGGGGCCGAATTATCAAGTTCCGAATGGAGCTTGATGCCCCTGTTTCTGCGCGAGCCTTCAGACTCGCCGGAAACAGCAGTTATGAAGCAGCGGTCTAAAGACCACTGTTCCATAACTTGTCCGCCTGCTCTAAGGCTGTTGACATCCATCCGCACAATCCTTTAGGATCGGGCTGATTGACACCCCCTGCTAGTTGCCAATCTTTCGTCATTTATCGATGTGTGGCGGACATGATACGCTACATTGTATCATGTCCATTCCGCACTTTAATAAATCAGCCCCTTAGTGTCTATAAAACAATAGGAGCTGCTATGTTGTAACTTAGGTTACATTTTCTGCTGTGGCCAATTAGGGACAGTTATAAATAGGTCATTAGAGTGTGCAGCCAATGTGCTCTTCCATTTCTAACTGGAACTGTAAGGCTCAAAATTTCAGAATGGAATTACAGGAAAAGAGGATTAAATATATATATATATATATATATATATATATATATATATATATATATATATATATATATATATATATATATATATATATATATATATATATATATATATATAATTTTATAATAACATCTCAAGGTGTTTAATGTCCCTTTAACTGGTTTGGAATCTTTTGTTAAAATGTAGCTACTTTCCAAAAGAACATATCTAAACATGCTCTGGAGCATCTACATGTCTTGAGCAATATGTGGCAGCATTGTTTGCAACAATGTTTTGTAACAATGTTACACATAAAGTGATTGAGCCCACTCTTGAGCCTACCTCAGTATAATCAAATGGAAAGAAGCTGCATTTCAACAAAGAATACCAAAAGAAAGATGTACATGTTGATGATAGAAACAGATTAACACTTGTTTGTTCTTTTTTTAATTATATGCTCTATGTGAATCACAAAAGTTTGCTTTTGACTTGCATTTCTCTTTGGTGTTTGCATTAATTGATTTATTCAATTTACTCCTCTGTGTAGATCAGTATTTCTCAAGCTTTTTGTAGCATAACTCTTTGCCCTAAGTTCCTCCAACTGCAATTCATAAATATTATTAAATTAAAAAAATAAGAAGCAATCAAGCATATCCCAGAAAGTGATTGGAATCAGAAATATGTATAATGAGAAAAGTAATATTCATGTTACCACATTTCTACATCTATCATCATCACATACGCTGCTTACCAGGTTCATTTTATAATAGCAATGCTACAGGAACCCTCAGGGGAACATATACCACAGGCTGAGAAACAAGGGTGTAGATCTCAAAAGACCATAGGGCCTATTTATCAAAGGTCTTGCGGACCTGATCCGACAGTGCTAATCAGGTCCGCAAGACCTCGCTGAATGCGGAGAGCAATATGTTCTCCATATTTAACATTGCACCAGCAGCTCACAAGAACTGCTGGTGCAACGCCGCCCCCTGCAGACTCACGGCCAATCGGCCGCCAGCAGGGGGGTATCAATCAAACTGATCGTACTCGATCGGGTTGATTTCCGGCGATTGCTGTCCGTCTGCTCAGAGCAGGCGGACAGGGTTATGGAGCAGCGATCTTTAGACCGCTGCTTCATAAATTGTGTTTCTGGCGAGTCTGAAGACTCGCCAGAAACACGGGCCCACAAACTCCGTTCGGAGCTTGATAAATGGGCCCCTATGAGTGTGACCAGTTGTCAATTATAATGATCCAATGTATATGACATTTTTGTCTAGTGTTTAAGCACGTGTGTGTATCGCTTGCCATAAAATAACTGACTCCAGTGTGTGTCAAGTTGAAAATACTTTACCTGTGTGTGTTAAAATCTGGAAGTTGTGTGTAAATATTTACCTGTAGGAAATTCAGTATGTGAATGTCTGAAAGTATGTAAATACCTTCCAGCAGACATATAATTGCAAGTATAGTACTGTTTACTACATTCATAGCTGCCAGCAGGTAAGTTATAATTAAAATGTTTGGAAATGAGAAATATAAAAATGTGTCTATATCTTTCCTGGTCCCATTGACTGTATGTTTGCTTTATTTTTTATGTGTGCCATGTTTTGTGAATGCGCAGGAGAGGGTTAGGGTGTTGGTTATGCTGAAAAGAAGCTCACCTGTTGCTTTATTGCTTCAAGCTGGGAGGTATAAAGTGCTCAGGCTGCTCTACGTGCAGTTGCAAATGTATGGCAGTGAGTTAGAGTGACAAGGAAGGAAACTATATATAAAGTGTGTGTCTTTTCACCCACAAAGCTGCGGCTTCTACAGCAGCCTGAGTGTACTAAGCTCAGCATTATCTGAACCATGATTCCATCAGCAGTTGTACTGTTAATCCCACTGCTTAGGGGGAACACAAATGTGGGTGTTAGCATGAGAACACAGTGTTGAACGGACATTAAACACTAAATAAATGCTAGATAGAATGATGCATTCAAAGAAAAGATTATTCAGAGAATACTAGGTAGATGTATTTTTCAAAGTTTAATTTGCTGTTTAAATATTGAGAAAATAGGGGTAAAGTTGTAGTATTTATAAAACAATGCGAGCTGCCATGTTGTAACTTAGGTTACCTTCTATGCTGTGGCCAATTAGAGACAATTATAAATAGGTCACTAGAGTGTGCAGCCAATGGCTGTTTGGAATATAAAAGTGTTGTGCTCTTCCATTTCTAACAGGAACTGAAAAGCTCACAATTTCAGAATGGAATTACAGAAAAAGGGGACAAAATAAATAATGAAAGTATATCACAGAGTTTTTTTTTATACATACAATTTATTATTTTATATTATCATCTCAAAGTGTTTAATGTCCCTTTAATGCAGAGCTGGATCACAAGTGATGGCAAACAGGAGAGCAAAATTAGGGAGCACAGTGGCTAAAGTGGCAATGGGAGTACAACTTAAACAACACTTAAAAGTAGTCTGCCACAAGATCATAATGGGAATCAGCCAGAGAGAGAACAAGGAAAAAGTAAGCCAGGTAGAGTTCAGTAGGTCTGCTCATCCCCATGCACAGAGGCAAATAGGTATAAAAAGGAGTAAAATACATTCTCTATTCATAACCATACAGAACACAACTGACATGACACACACATGTTGTCACATACACTGCACTTCCCCAGATGCTCTGATATTTGGAGGAAACTATACAACATGCAGTTTTTCACACCTCAGCCAGCTTCATTTTGTGGAATTATTATTCCTAAATCACACAGAAGTGTTTTAGCCACAAAATCTGCTCCTAATTACAAAAGTTCTTCATCTGCTTGCTAGAGACCTCCGTTATAAACAATGAGGCAAATAGTGCGGAGGCTGCTTCTCACACAGAAAAAATATACATCTGGTTTATGGTGATTCTTCAGCAGAGCACCCACAACAGTTACATATAGCTATGGGCTTGATCGCAATCTAGCATTTAATAATTATTGGCAGGTTATGGCTACAGATTACTACGCAGTCACTATCAGCCATTGTCATTATTTATTGCCATTTTTTCATTATTGTTTCAGTGAAAGATGTCCCTATACTTAACATGTGCCAGTCCTGTTTTTCTGATCACAATCCAAATTCTCTACACATTTAATGGGGCATTTTCACTTTAACAGCTAAAAAAGCTTGATAAACCCCAAAGAACACTTTTTCACTTATTACTTAAGGGATATAAAAACCCATTTTTTTATTTCATGACTCAGATAGAGTATGCAATTTTAAGCAACTTTTTAATTTACTCCTATTATCAAATTTTCTTCGTTCTCTTGGTATCTTTATTTGAAAAGCAGGATTGTAAGCTTAGGAGCCAGACCATTTTTGGTTCAGCACCTGGGTAGCACTTGCTGATTGGTGGATAAGTGTTGCCACCAATCAGCAACCCTACTCATGGTGTTGAACCAAAAATGGGCCGGCTCCTAAGCTTACATTCCTGCTTTTTCAAATAAAGATACCAAGAGAACGAAGAAAAATTGATAATAGGAGTAAATTAGAAAGTTGCTTAAAATTGCATGCTCTATCTGAATCACGAAAGAAGAAATATGGGTTTCATATCCCTTAAGTATCCAAACAGATTTTGAATGTAGAACTAGTTTTTCACATAGGCAAAAAACAAACTGAAATGACCCCTTCCGTATTGGATAACATTGTAACCAAAGAAAAACCAACACTTCTTGTTCAATTAAAGTAAACAAATTATAATAAGTACACTGACAAAAGTTATTGAATTCAGAAGGGGGGGGGGTTACAGACAGCAGCCATGTTAAGAAAAATACTGGGGGCAGTGAACATGCAGCTTACAATCTGTCTTGTATCATCAGAGGCATAAGACTTTTAATATCCACATATATTGCTTCTGCTATGTAAAGAAAAATACCACTGTTATCATTTTTGCTTGCTTCTCCAGTCTGAAAGGTTGAGGTCATCGGCAGCCACTAGTAGAGAGGACTTCAACAACCCCAGTGATCCAATATAAGCAGTCCGTGGGTGACTACCATTTAATCTCCTTATCATGGATGCTTTCAGCTTGGTACTCCAAGAACCTTTGGAAACATTTCTACATGATTTTGCTGTGGCACTTAATTCTTCACTCCTCTCTGACAACCTAGCGGTTCTAGTGCTGCCTCTATAGAGATCCCAACATGGGGGCCCATTTATCAAGCTCCGTACGGAGCTTGTGGGACCCTGTTGACTCACCAGAAACAACAGTTATGAAGCAGCGGTCTAAAGACCGCTGCTCCATAACCCTGTCCGCCTGCTCTGAGCAGGCGGACAAAAATCACCGGAAATCAACCCGATCGAGTACAATCGGGTTGATTGACACCCTCCTGCTGGCGGCCGATTGACCGCGAGTCTGCAGGGGGCGGCGTTGCACCAGCAGCTCTTGTGAGCTGCTGGTGCAATGTTAAATGTGGAGAGCATATTGCTCTCCGCATTCAGCGAGGTCTTGCGGACCTGATTAGCACTGTCGGATCAGGTCCGCAAGACCTTTGATAAATAGGCCCCATGGTCTTTTGAGATCTACACCCTTGTTTCTCAGCCTGTGGTATATGTTCCCCTGAGGGTTCCTGTAGCATTGCTATTATAAAATGAACCTGGTAAGCAGCGTATGTGATGATGATAGATGTAGAAATGTGGTAACATGAATATTACTTTTCTCACTATACATATTTCTGATTCCAATCACTTTCTGGGATATGCTTGATTGCTTCTTATTTTTTTAATTTAATAATATTTATGAATTGCAGTTGGAGGAACTTAGGGCAAAGAGTTATGCTACAAAAAGCTTGAGCAATACTGATCTACACAGAGCTGCTGGTGCAATGCTGAATACGGAGAGCGTATTGCTCTCCACATTTAGTGAGGTCTGACGAACCTAATCCGCACTGTCAGATCAGGTCCGCCAGACTTTGATAAATAGAGGCCACTGTCAGATTCTCCTATGGCACTTGATCCACATGCTTCTATTGACATGCTGGGGACTCAGTGCTAGCTGAAGAGAAAGCTCAAGTGAGAGCTTCTTCAATGGATGATCTGAAAAAGTTGATCTCTTCTGTCTAATGGCCTAATGATTAATATTCTCTATTTTGGAGATAAATTAAACTGCAGACTTCACAGGGGACAAACCCACTTTTTTTTTTTTTAGAAAGAAGAAACAAGGATCTCTGGAATGAAGAATATCACAGGGGAAAGTGAAGTTAACAAGGGACTATCTGGCACTGATATAAAGTTCAGTTTACGGTAAATACAAATTAAACTGAAATGTTTTCACTACAATTTAAATCATATTTGCTTCTAGTTTAGTACACATTACCTTTCTGTCAGTTAAATAGGTGTATTTTGATTTTTTTGCAAACTTCACCTGCATACAGCTGGCAAGCAGTGTTCCCTCTAAGGACACATTTTGTGAGTGCCCCAAAAGTTAATTAGAGAACCCCACCCTGCAGTAAGAAAACACTATACAATGCAGGCAGCAATGTAAAGTTCCCTTATTAACTGTTTCACTGCTGGGCTGTTCACAAAATGTGGTCTTAGAGGGAACACTGCTGGTTAATTGGAGCAATTAGCAAACACTACACAATGCAGACTGCAAGGTGTGGTTCTCCTATTAATTGTTTCACTGATGGGCCGCTCACAAAACTGACCTTAGAGGGAACACTGCTGGTGAGATAAATCTGTGAGACCTGCTGGTGTAAAATGCTTGGAAAATACCAAGACAATTGTGAGAGAGATTCAGACACACAGAAACATTTTTATTTTACATAGAACAAATACAAAGTGTAATGTAAATTTGTAAAAAGATATTTTGGGCTTGTCTATGTATCACATCCAGAAATGCAAAGAATGCCTCTTAGAAAAATACAGAAAAGCATGCCTTTCTAGAATGTTATGAGAGATCTCACCATGCTGGAGGATCATTTTAGATCATCTCACTTGAGTAGACAACTTAGGTCCTATGTCTATGGGAATCCAGAATACTTACTTCTGCAACAACTATTGCAACCTACTAAGCTCTGCTGGATCACCCTAGACGTATATGATCCAGAGGTGTGTTTGCCTGCTCTTAGCATCTCCTGTTGTCTCAAAATCTTGGTGATAGTACTGTGAGTACAGGAGTCTGTGAACACAGGCAATACCCCGGTAAAATGTAATGCACCATCAATTCTGCAGGTTTGGTCAAACAGAGATCTTGTGAATATCCTGGGGGTATTGAGATTTGTCAGTAGTTCCCTGTGGTTGCAACGAATTGTACCATTACTACCAGGGTTATATCGAAACCTTATGCATATCATCTAAACCTCACTGGGCCCACAGGGAAAAGGCTTAAACTGAGCCCACAATTCAAATGCTGTTTCTAGTTGTTTGAAATCAGCAGAAGCCAAGCCAGCAACCAAGCAACCATAAAGAAGAGAGAGAAGCTGTTTCTCTTTGATTGCAAGTCATTCTTCTTAACAAATATGGTGGCAGGTTTTTCTGTACGGCAGCACAGTAACAGCCATCTTGGAAACCCAGCCACCATATTTGTAAAGGAAATTCCATATACTTTCCTTACACTGTGAGCCCTGCCTTGCTAAAGGGCCACATAGAGGCCAGGTATGATGCAAGTGGAGCTGACATCCCACTAGGATCCTCTGTAGTGAGATCAATACTGATTGCACCCTAGAAGTTAAGGTCTGATATTCAAAAGCTGACCGCTCAGGTGAGATGATCTAAGACATCTCTGCAGTATGGAGAAGTCCCTAAAAAATGTTAGAAACACAAATTTTAATTTGAAAGATATATATCTCACTATGCAGGTTTTGTATGTGAAGGAGATACACCTACATTACAATAACATTACAATATATATATATATATATATATATATATATATATATATATATATATATATATATATATATATATATATATATATATATATATATATATATATATATATATATTAAATAAAAGAGGTGTGGATGGAAAAAATAGCAAATATTCAAGTGTTGAAGTGTAGAGATTGCTCAGCCACTTCTTCTGCAAGTTTGAAAAAACAAACTCACTAATTTATATATAGTATATACTATTGGTGCAGACCCATATAATTATTATATTACACAATAATGAGGAGAGAAGAATGACACATAATAGTGGCATTCACCAAGACTGGGAATTCAGCACTCTTTTGGAAAAACACTTGTAGAAAAATTACTTTCAGAAAGGTGGTTTTATTGTGTGACCAGTGGGTCCAGGCCAAGTCAGATCCACCCTGGCAAAGTAAAAATAATGCAAACAATAACCAAAATTTACAGTAACAATAAGTTAACCTATAATTAACAAAAAATAATTACACCAATGGGCTGGCCCAAATGTTACCCATGCAGAGTGGAGCTATACACATATAAATATGTCATATGAATTTATCTGCAATTAGTTCAACAAGGTGCTGTAGGAGGAAGGAAAGCTCACAGGTGTATATCAGACCTATAAAGGTTTTAGTAAAAACTGAATCACCAATAATCAGAGCATATTACGTTCCTAAATACAGTACTTGTCATGCTTATATGAATAGTTGCAAGCGAAGCAAGCTTAAAGCATAACAAGATAATATTGCACAGCACAATCAGAAACAATCAAAACTGATTATAAATCAAATAGGCAAAAATAAGCTTTTGAAAAGGATTCCTTAAGGGACTTTTGATGTTGAACAGTCTTTCAAATTTGTACCAATAAAAACAGGTACAAAAGTCCCCAAGGTAAATCAAGCACTATTTGATATAGTGCCCAACAGTAGAAAAAGAGCAGGTCATTGTCGAGTGAGCATTAGACAAGCGGTATGCAGTTGTAAGCTGTTAGATAGATGTAGTAGATAGAGATGGGGAAAGTCGCACAAGCAGGCACAGAAGCAAGTATTCAGCGGGAGGTCAGGTTAGTGCAGCGTAGATTAGCAAGCAAAACAATGCACAAATGTCAAGCTGATAAGGAAAGGGAACAGGAGGGTACTTGCTGTTTAAATAGTACCCCTCTGTCGACGGCACCCTTTCAAAGCTATCTCAGTTTACCCGTAACCTCAGCGTTGCTCCAATTTCCCTTATAGGACCTTACACCAGCCGTTCCTCTGCTTGAGTAGTCGACGGACGTCTGATATCCTCCAAATGATATCTGTTACACCTCGTTTAGCGTTTAGATGCACTCTCCATGTACACACAATCACGCCAGAAAACTTTCCTGCTCGATTCCTCTGTGGCGCTCAATTGCAGCGAAGGGCTCCACCAAACAGCATGGACTACACGTGGGTCGGCTAGCCAATCGCCGACACGTGTTTCACCCTTACGTCATCAAAGGGACGGGGCTTCATCAGGGCATGATAGTATGCACGTCATACGTGCTATTTTATAGGAATTCAAAAACCGCCCATAAGAACAGGTGAAATGATAAACACAGACAAAATATTAAAAGTATAAATTGAAAATTAGTACACATCAACAAATGCATAGATATAAAATATTTAGAAATCTACAAGTTACTATAAACCTAAGTTTGATAGGGATTACGTTTATAAAGGCCGCTATTGAACCAATGGATGAAGGGAATCTGAACATAAAGGTGGTCCAATGAAAGCTAAAGGAAACTTCCCATATCAAGCTTTTCATTAAGACCCCTTTTACCAATGGTAGCTAGGTTATAAATCCATCTGCATTCTTTCTGCAGAAGGATTTTATCATTATTACCCCCCCTACCATTGGTAATTCCCTTGTCGATGCCTGTCACTCTCATACAGTCAGGTAGACTGTTATGAAAAGTTTCAAAGTGTCTGGCTACACTGCTAGTCTGTACCTTGTTTTTTATGTCGTCCCTATGTTCCAGGATTCTGTCTTTCAGAATCCGTTTCATTTTCCCGACATAAAAACAAGGGCAGCTACATGAGAGGAGATAGATTACACCTTCGGTATTACAGTTAAAAAAATATTTTAACCTGTAAATTTTCTCTTCATTAACTGAAAACACTTTTGTCTGTAACATAAACCGAAAGGCCACACACTTTTTGCATGGAAAATTGCCTATCAGTTTTTGTCTAGACAACCAATTCTTTTGAGGGGTAACAAATTTGCTCTTGACTAGTCTGTCTTTAAGATTAGGGGCTCTCCTTGCTGTTAGAAGGGGAGCCTCTCCTATCTCTTTTGCGATATTGTCGTCATTTAAGAGAACACTCCAGTTTTTCTTGAGTATATCTCTCAAATGATTCCAATGGCAATTGTACTCTGTAATAAGTCTGATTTTATTGTCACTTTCTCTTGACTTAGGGGTTAACAGCCTAATTCTGTCTGTTTTCTGGGCATAGGATCTAGCATGTGCTATTACTCTCTTCGAGTAACCCCTAGTTTTGAAACGTTGTTCCATAGAGATGGCATGTTCATTGTATTTTGAGACTGAGGAACAATTCCTGCGTAACCGCAGGAATTGACCTTTTGGGATGCCTCTCTTTAAATGTTCAGGATGATGACTATGTGCTTCAAGTACACTATTCGTTGCTGTTTCCTTCCTAAAATTCTCAGTTATCAGGGTATCCCTTTCAATTCTTATATGTAAGTCAAGGAAGGATAAGTCAGTCTTGCTGAAATCTAGGGTCAGAGTAATATTTCTGTTATTATCATTAAGTTCTGAAACAAAACATTTTAGTTAATTCTCTGTACCCTCCCAGATCAGCAAGATGTCGTCCACATAGCGTAACCAAAGTTGCACATATTGATTGAAAGCTTGTTTTTGGAAGACTTCTTCCATTTCCCATAAGCCCAGATGTAGACAAGCATATGTGGGGGCACAAGTGGATAGATTAATGATCCCAATTGATTTAGCATCGTTTAATAATTTAAACAGTGCAATTTTCAGGGAGGGAATGGGGTTCTCCTGGAGGCGCAAGTATTGATTTTTATCTAGCAATTGTCTTTTTACTTCTAAGACATAGCATTTGGCATCCCAAAGTACCACATTTCCGCCCTTTTAAATATAAAATAAATATGGTGTATATATAGATCTTTTTTAACAGACGTTATTCCTTCACACCTATTGGAGCTTTTCAGTCATGTGACCTTAGCCAACATAGACAGTTAGAAATATCTAACAACACTGGATGAACCAGGAAGTAATAACCACTGGTTACGTATACTTATAGCAATACAACAACCTCATTTAGCTACAAATAGTTGTGGCGAAAATATTTACCCTATTTTTGAGTAAAGTATCCGTATGAACACCGAAAGAGAAAAAAACGTATACTTTACTACAACAAATCTTATTGCCTCATAAGATATACAAGAGTAATTTAAGATAAGAAAGGAAACCCCTTTTTTAGATTATTATTAGTTTTTTTTATATCTATTACATATATGTAAATTAAACTTGTGTTGCATTTTTTTTACTAATTTAGAAATTACAGTGTGTTTAAAACTATTGAGTATACTATGAAATGTAACCAAAAAGATGGTTTGTGATCATAATGTTGCTCATTTTCCAAATTTGAAATGATTTTATGCTTTTGATACATGTTTCTGTTGCCCTTTCTGTTTAATTAGCCTGCACATGTTGCTTTTTTACCAATTATGGATCCTATTGGCTATTGTGTCTATTTAAATACGAGTTGTATAGTTTGGACTAGTTTACCTAATGAAATGGCCAAGTATGAGAGCAGAGAAAAGCGTTGCATAAACTAAGGGGGTACTAAACTTCTTCCCTATGCCTGCTGCTACTGTTTTTAAGTAAAATATTTTTTAAATAAATAACATTTTGGCAAGCTATTCTTATATACAACTTACAGCAAATTTTGCTGGTACAAGCATTTTTTTGGGAATCTATATATGCCAAGCTTGTACAGCACTTGTAAAAGTTTGGACATGTCGCAGTTTGTTCCTGATATCGGGAGAGGGTGAGCTGATACGCCACAATCTATCAGCCTGCTTCTACTAGCACACCAGGGTGCTTTGTGCAAATAACAACCATATCCATTTTGGTAGGAGGAGTGAAGCCAAGTATTAAGAACTTCTATTGGGAGGAATCCACAAATCATTTGGACTTTATTCTCATCTGATAACTCCAAGTTTTACAATTGTTTAACAGTTGTTTAATAATATTTGTGTAACAATATAGGACGAGATTACATATACGGCGCAGGCTTCAGCGTAACTGTGGAAACCCGCGTCACCCGCAACTTCACCTCGCACATCGGGGTATCACATATACGGCGCCGACAGTTCATGAAGTGCCGTAAGTCGGATAAACTAGTGATGTGCAGAAATGAGCGTAAATACAAATTTCTGGAGTCGCCAGTGATTTATGGCACTTTAGAAACTGCCGGCGCCTAAGAAAATAAAAATAAAAAATCTCCAGTAAAAGTCTAAACCGCTTGCCAAAAATAAACCCCACACGTAAAACCCCTATATCCGCAATCCCCCCACATCGCAACTAATAATAAATGTATTAACCACTAAAACGACAACCCCCAACAACGCAATATGCCTAATTAAACTATTAACCCCTAATCCGCCATTCACCCACATCGCGATCTACCTAGTAAAAGTATTAACCACTAAATCTGCTAACCCCAACATCGCAAACTACTTAATAAATGTATTAACCCCTAATCCGCCATTAACTCACATTGCAAAGTACCTATTAAAACTATTAACCCCTAATCCGCCATTAACCCACATCGCAGCAAACCTTATAAATCTATTAACCCCTAATCCACCAAACACACACAACGCAATAATCCTAATAAAACTATTAACCACTAATCTGCCAACCCCCCACAACGTAAGTACCCTAATAAACCTATTAACCCCTAATCCACTATACCCACACAACGCAAATAACTAATTTAATTACTAAGCCCCCTAACTTAACACCCACTAAATTAACCCCAAATTACATAAAATAATAAAATACTAAATTATTATTAAAATAAAAAATCCTATCATTACTTAGAAAAATAAACCTAAAATTAAATTAAAATAAATTTATCTAAAATTACCAAAAATAAAAAATGCTAACATTACAGAAAATAATAAACAAAATTTTCCAAAATAAAAAATTAAACCTTATCCCTATGAAAATAAAAAAGCCCCCAAAATAAAAACACCCCCTAATCTAATGCTAAACTACCAATAGCCCTTAAAATGACTAACACTAAACCCCCCAAAATAAATAAACCTAACACTAAAAAAAACTTAAACTACCCATTGCCCCTAAAGGGGCATTTGTATGGGCATTGCCCTTAAAAGGGCATTCAGCTCTTTTACTGCCCTTAATAAGGCATTCAGCTCTTTTACGATTGCCCATTAAAACCCTAATCTAAAAAAAAAACAGAAAAAAATAAAATAACCCTAACTCTAACCCCCAAATAGGTACTCACTGTTCCCGAAGTCCAGCGGAGAAGGTCCGGTTCCAGGCGGTGAAGTTTTCTTCCAAGCAGCCGACATCTTCTTCCAAGTGGGGACCACTGCCTTCTTCATCCAGGACCAAGCCGGCGCGGAGCAGGACCGGCGACCGCAGAGCCATGGAGTGTGGAGGATCCTCTTCGTACGATCGCCACCGTACACTGAATAGTGAATTCAAGGAACGGATTTAAATATGGCGTCCCTTGCATTCCTATTGGCTGATTTGATTCTTCAAATTCAAATCAGCCAATAGGATGAGAGCTACTGAAATGCTATTGGCTGTTCAAACCGCTTGGAAGAAGATGTCGGCCGCTTGGAAGAAGACTTCACCGCCTGGAACAGGACCTTCTCCACCGGACTTCAGAAACAGTGAGTACCTATTTGGGGGTTAGACTTAGGCTTTTTTTTTTTTTTTTTTTTTTTTTAGATTACGGATTTATTGGGCACTCTTAAAAGAGCTGAATGCCCTTTTAAGGACAATACCTATACAAATGGATCTTTAGGGGCAATGGGTAGTTTAGGATTTTTTAGTGTTAGGTTTTTATTTTGGGGGTTTGTTGGGTGGTGGGTTTTACAGTTAGAGGGGGGATTTAGTATTTTTATGGTAAAAGAGCTGTTTAATTTAGGGCAATGTCCTACAAAAGGTCCTTTTAAGGGCTATTGGTAGTTTAGTATTAGATTAGGGGGTGTTTTTGTAATCTTAGATTAATTTAATTTTATATATTTTTTAAATTTTTAAGTAATGTTAGCTTTTTTATTTTAACTAATTTAATTAATTTTATTTTAACTAATTTACAGCTAGATTATGAGTTGTGCGTTAGGGTTAAAAAGCAGCGTTGGCTGGTCCTAACGCTGCTTTTTAACGCCCGCTGGTATTACGAGTCTTGCAGTTACAGGTGTACTGCTCACTTTTTTGGCCAGACTTGGAAATACCTCAAATCCACTTACGTCAATTGCGTATCCTATTTTTTCAATGGGACTTGCATAGCGCCGGTATTACGAGTCTGACAAAACGAGTAGACCCTCTCCTGTCAAGACTGGTACCGCATTTTAAAGTCAGTAGTTAAGAGTTTTATGGTACAATGCTGTAGCATAAAACTCTTAACTAAAGTGCTAAAAAGTACACTAACACCCATAAACTACCTATTAACCCCTAAACCGAGGCCCCCCCCCCACATCGCAAACACTATAATAAAATTATTAACCCCTAATCTGCCGAACCGGACATCGCCGCCACTATAATAAATATATTAACCCCTAAACTGCCGCACTCCCGCCACGAAAACATTAGTTAAATATTATTAACCTCTAATCTGCCGTCCCTAACATCGCCGACACCTACCTACATTTATTAACCCCTAATCTGCTGCCCCCAACTTTGCCTCCTCTATATTACATTTATTAAACCCTAAACCTAAGTCTAACCCCCCCCCCTAACTTAAATATAATTAAAAGAAATCTAAATAAATATTCCTATCATTAACTAAATTATTCCTATTTAAATCTAAATACTTACCTCTAAAATAAACCCTAAACTAGCTACAATATAACTAATAGATACATTGTAGCTAGCTTAGGATTTATTTTTATTTTACAGGCAAGTTTGTATTTATTTTAACTAGGTAGAATAGTTATTAAATAGTTATTAACTATTTAATAAACTACCTAGCTAAAATAAATACAAAAGTACCTGTAAAATAAAACCTAACCTAAGTTACACTAACACCTAACACTACTCTATAATTAAATTAATTCCCTAAATTAAAAACAGGATTCTATCAGCCAATCTGAATTAAGGTAGGAAAAATCCTATTGGCTGATGCAATCAGCCAATAGAATTGAGCGCATTCTATTGGCTGATTGGAATAGCCAATAGAATGTGAGCTCAATCCTATTGGCTGATTGGATCAGCCAATAGGATTGAACTTCAATTCTATTGACTGATCCAATCAGCCAATAGGATTTTTCCTACCTTAATTCCGATTGGCTGATAGAATCCTATCAGCCAATCGGAATTCAAGGGATGCCATCTTGGATGACGTCATTTAAAGGAACCGTCATTCGTCGGGTAGTCGTCGGTCTGGATGGATGCTCCGCGTCGGCTGGCTTCAAGATGGACCCGCTCCGCTCCGGATGGATGAAGATAGAAGATGCCGCCTGGATGAAGACTTCTGCCCATCTGGAGGTCCTCTTGTGCCCGGCTGGGTGAAAACATCTCAAGGTAAGGTGATATTCAAGGGGTTAGTGTTAGGTTTTATTAAGGGGGGATTGGGTGGGTTTAAGAGTAGGGTTGGGTGTGTGGGTGGTGGGTTTTAATGTTGGGGGGTATTGTAATTTTTTTTACAGGTAAAAGAGCTGATTACTTTGGGGAAATGCCCCACAAAAGGCCCTTTTAAGGGCTATTTGTAATTTAGTATAGGGTAGGGATTTTTTTTATTTTGGGGGGCTTTTTTATTTTATTAGAGGGATTAGATTAGGTGTAATTAGTTTAAAAATTTGTAATTATTTTTTTATTTTCTGTAATTTAGAGTTGGGTTTTTTTCTCGTAATTTAGTTTATTTAATTTAATTGTATTTAATTGTAGTTTGTTTAGGTAATTAATTTAATTATAGTGTAGTGTTAGGTGTAATTGTAACTTAGGTTAGGGTTTATTTTACAGGTAAATTTGTACTTATTTTAGCTAGGTAGTTATTAAATAGTTAATAACTATTTAATAACTATTGTACCTAGTTAAAATAAACACAAAGTTGCCTGTAAAATAAAAATAAACCCTAAGATGGCTACAATGTAATTATTAGTTATATTGTAGCTAGTTTAGGGTTTATTTTATAGGTAAGTATTTTGTTTTAAATAGGATTCATTTATTTAATTGTAGTAATTTTATTTCATTTTATTTAAATTATATTTAAGTTAGGGTTAGACTTAGGTTTAGGGGTTAATAAATTTACTATAGTGGTGGCGACGTTGGGGCGGCAGATTAGGGGTTAATAAATGTAGGTAGGTGTTGGCGTTGTTAGAGACGGCAGATTAGGGGTTAATAATATTTAACTAGTGTTTGCGAGGCGGGAGTGTGGCGGTTTAAGAGTTAATACATTTATTTAAGTGGCGGCGATGTCCAGTCGGCAGATTAGAGGTTAAAAACTTTATTTAAGTGTTTGCGATGTGGGGGGGGGGCTCGGATTTAGGGGTTAATAGGTAGTTTATGGGTGTTAGTGTACTTTTTAGCATTTTAGTTAAGAGTTTTATGTTACAGCGTTAGCCCATAAAACTACTGACTTTTAAATGCGGTAGGAGTCTTGACAGGAGAGGCTGTACCGCTCACTTTCTCCAAGACCCATAATACTGGCATTAGGAAAATCCCATAGAAAAGATAGGATACGCAATTGACGTAAGGGGATTTGCGGTATGCTCGAGTCGCGGAAAAAAGTTAGCGGTACACCTGTACCTGTCAGACTCGTAATACCAGCGGGCGTTAAAAAGCAGCGTTGGGACCTCTCAACACTGCTTTTTAAGGCTAACGTAATTTAGCCGTATGATAGCTACAATGTAACTATTAGTTAAATTGTAGCTATCTTAGGGTTTATTTTATAGGTAAGTATTTAGTTTTAAATAGGAATAATTTAGTTTATTATAGTCATTTTATTTAGATTTATTTAAATTATATTTACGTTAGGGGGGGTTAGGTTTAGGGTTAGACTTAGGTTTAGGGGTTATACATTTAGTATAGTGGCAGCGACGTTGAGGCGGCAGATTAGGGGTTAATAAATGTAGGTAGGTTGCGGCGACATTGGGGCGGCAGATTAGGGGTTAATAAATATAATGTAGGTGTCGGCGATGTTGGGGGCAGCAGATTAGGGGTTAATAAGTATAATGTAGGTGGCGACGGTGTCCGGAGCGGCAGATTAGGGGTTAATAATATAATGTAGGTGTCGGCAAAGTCAGGGGTGGCAGATTAGGGGTTAATAAGTGTTAGATTGGGGGTATTTAGACTAAGGGTTCATGTTAGGGTGTTAGGTGTAGACATTAAATGTGTTTCCCCATAGGAATCAATGGGGCTGCGTTACTGAGTTTTACGCTGCTTTTTTGCAGGTGTTAGACATTTTTTAAGCTGGCTCTCCCCGTTGATTCCTTTGGGGAAATCGTGCACGACCACGTTTCACCAGCTCACCGCTAACATAAGCAGCGCTGGTATTGGAGTGAGATGTGGAGCAAAATTTTGCTCAACGCTCACTTCTTGTCTGTTACCGCCAGGTTTGTAAAAACCCGTAATACCAGCGCTGTCTGTAAGTGAGCGGTGAGCATAAACTGCTCGTTAGCAGCGCATAGCCTCTAACGCAAAACTTGTAATCTAGCCGTTAATTAGTTATTTGCGTTGTGGGGGTTTGGCGGATTAGGGGTTAATAAATTGATTAGGATTATTGTGTTGTGTGGGTTTGGTGGATTAGGGGTTAATAGTTTTATTAGGTTTATTACGTTGTGGGTTAATGATGGATTAGGGGTTAATAGTTTTATTAGGTTTATTGCAATGTGGGTTAATGGCGGATTAGGCGTTAATACATTTATTAGGTTTTTTGCGATGTGGGTTAATGGCGGATTAGGGGTTAATATACTTTATTAGTTATTGCGGTGGGGTTGGCAGCTGACAGGTAGATAGATATTGCGCATGCATTAGGTGTTAGTTAATATTTTCAGGCAGTTCTGGGAGTTACGGTGCTCACATTTTCAGCGTAAGGCTTGCTGTGCCTGCCTATGTGTGGCGAGGTGAAAATGGAGTAAAATTTCTCCATTATTGTCGCATAAGTCCTTGCGCTGAATATGTGATACCGATTTGTGACGGGGTTCTATGTTAGCTTATGGGAGTAAAAATTGCGGGCGAAAGGTAAATATATATGCGCCGCATTTATATGCAGCGCCATATATGTGATACCAAAACCACATAAAAACCGGCGTCGCCGGCTTTTGCGGGCGACACCGCATATGTAATCTTGCCCATAGTATCTGATTGTGGCATACATATATACAGAAGCTATCTAGAGCACCCCCTATCGCTATCTATTTGGTACATTACAATATAAGGTCTAAAAAGAAATCCCAAAGATTTTGCATAATTTCTCTCCATGTCAAGGAGCCAGGGCCGTCTTTAACACAGGGCAAAAGGGGCAGCTGCCCAGGGCCCAGTCTTTGTTGAGGGGCCCAAGAGTCCTAAAGACTGCTGATGTCATGTGACATGGAGGACACACAGTCAGTCCTAATACTGTCACAGTCAAAAGTTCTCTGCTTATATTTATTTGTGAGAAACTGTGCCAGACCGTGCCGGTGTCATGTGACATGCCAAGCTAGTGCCATGTGCTGTTTTAGATGTGCACTGTGCAGCACTGAATGCTAAGCCCTAACTCGGCATCCACCCAATGCCACTGCATCAGAAAAGGTCCTGCTGAGGTTACCACGGTTACCAGGTAACTGCTCTGGTGGTGGAGATTGTTTCTGGGTAGGGCTGACTATAGGCGCATGCACCAGAAAGCTGGAGTGGCAGGCACGTGAGGATTTGAGCATCTGTGCAGCTTCACACACAGCTTCACACACTGCTTCAGTCTGCTGCTCCCCTTAGCCCTGCTCTTTCTGCTTTGGCCCTAAGATCAAAAAAATTATAAAATAAATTGATTTAGTTGTTTTTTTAGAATGTTGAGGTCGAGAGCGAAATTGCATGGGGGGGGGAGAAAATGTTTGCCCAGGGTCCAGTCAATATTAAAGATGGCCCTGCAAGGAGCTTTTGGATATCAGGCCCCAGTTTTCATTGAGACCTCTGAAGTTACATGCCTTGCTTGCTACCTTATAAGACTTGTATTTGTTGATGAATAGCTTTTCAGGTGGCTTCCTTATGTTGCCTTATCCCCATGCAACTTGCATTGTAATCTCTTATGACCATAGGGTTTGGTGAAGGACTACCAGACCAGTAAACTTTTTTTTTTTTTTTTTTTAATTTAAAACACTTTTTTTTCTTTATTATGGCTGTGAATAGAACCAAATTTTGTTGAACTCAACAACTCCTTCACACCAGAGAGAGATCTGCCTACTTGGGGCCCGATCTGATATGCAGCGTCGCCCGCGGAAGCCGGCGACGCCGAAATTTGCGCTGGTTTGGTATCCTATATATGGCGTAACCTAGAAGTTACGCTCGTATATTTCTGCCTTCGCCCATAGTTTTTTGGGCCATAGGCAGGTATACCAAACAAGCGCAGTTTGGTATCCAATATACAGCGTAAGGACTTACGTGGCGAAAATTGAGAAATCTTACTCCATTTTCACCTCGCCACAAAATGCAACCGTAGTAAGCCTTACGCTGTCTTTTGGAGCCCTGTAAATCCCTAAACTACCTGCTAAATAAAACCTAACACCTAATGCATGCGCAATGTCTATCTAGCTGTCAACCGCAATCCCCCGCCGCAATCCCTAATAAAGTATTTAACCCCTAAACCGCCGCACACGGACCCCGCCACCACCTACATTAAAAGTATAACCCCCTAATGTGATCCCCCTACACCGTCGCAAGCTACATTACATACCCCCTAATGTGAGTCCCTTACACTGCCGCAATCTACCTTACCTACCCCCTAAAGTGAGCCCTTACCCCGCTGCCATCTATCTTACCTACCCCCTAAAGTGAGCCCCTACCCCGCCGCCATCTATCTTACCTACCCCCTAAAGTGAGCCCCTTACATCGCCACCATCTATTTTCAAAATATTAACCCCTAATTTAATCCCCCTACACCGCCGCCAGCTATATTAACTATATTAACCCTAATTATATTAGGGTTAATATAGTTAATATAGTTATTATATTATATATATTAACTATATTAACCATAATTATATTAGGGTTAATATAGTTAATATCGTTAATATAATATATATATATTAAGTATAATAACCCTATCTAACGCTAACACCCCTAACTAAATTCTTATTAAAATAGATCTAATTAATATTAATATTATTAATTAAAATATTCCTATTTAAATCTAAATACTTACCTATAAAATAAACCCTAAGATAGCTACAATGTAATTAATAATTACATTGTAGCTATTTTAGGGTTTATATTTATTTTACAGGTAACTTGGTATTTATTTTAACTAGGTACGATAGCTATTAAATAGTTAATAACTATTTAATAGCTACCTAGTTAAAATAATTACCAATTTACCTGTAAAATAAATCCTAACCTAAGTTACAAATACACCTATACTATCAATAAATTAAATAAACTACAAATATCTAAACTAAAATACAAAAAAAAATTAACACTAAATTACAAAAAATAAAAAAAATATTACAAGATTTTTAAGCTAATTACACCTATTCTAAGCCCCCTAATAAAATAATAAAGCCCCCCAAAATAAAAAAATTTCCCTGCCCTATTCTAAATTAAAAAAGTTCAAAGCTCTTTTACCTTACCAGCCCTTAAAAGGGCCTTTTGCAGGGCATGCCCCAAAGAAAACAGCTCTTTTGCCTGTAAAGAAAAAACACAATACCACCCCCCAACATTACAACCCACCACCCACATACCCTATTCTACCAATCAGCCAATCGGATTGAACTTGAATCTGATTAGCTGATTCAATCAGCCAATCAGATTTTTCTACTTTAATTCCGATTGGCTGATAGAATCCTATCAGCCAATCGGAATTCGACGGACGCCATCTTGGATGACGTCATTTAAAGGTACCTCATTCCTCATTTAGTCTTCGTGCCGGTTGGATGCTCCGCGGTGGAGGAGCGAAGAAAGAAGATTGAAGATGCCGCTTTGCTTGAAGTCATCGCCGGATGGAAGAAGACATCGCCGGATGGAAGAAGACTTCACTGCCGCTTGATTGAAGACATTGCCGGATGGAAGAAGACTTCACTGCCGCTTGATTGAAGACATCGCCCAGATGGAAGAAGACTTCACTGCCGCTTGATTGAAGACATCGCCCGGATGGAAGAAGACTTCACTGCCGCTTGATTGGACATCGCCCGGATCGGATGAAGAGTTCTGCCCGGCTGGGTGAAGACAAGGTAGGGAGATCTTCAGGGGGGTAGTGTTAGGTTTTTTTAAGGGGGGTTTGGGTGGGTTTAGAATAGGGGTATGTGGGTGGTGGGTTGTAATGTTGGGGGGTGGTATTGTGTTTTTTCTTTACAGGCAAAAGAGCTGTTTTCTTTGGGGCATGCCCCGCAAAAGGCCCTTTTAAGGGCTGGTAAGGTAAAAGAGCTTTGAACTTTTTAAATTTAGAATAGGGCAGGGAGATTTTTTTATTTTGGGGGGCTTTATTATTTTATTAGGGGGCTTAGAATAGGTGTAAAAATCTTGTAATTTTTTTTATTTTTTGTAATTTACTTTAGATTATTTTATTGTATTTTAGTTTAGATATTTGTAGTTTATTTAATTTATTGATAGTGTAGGTGTATTTGTAACTTAGGTTAGGATTTATTTTACAGGTAAATTGGTAATTATTTTAACTAGGTAGCTATTAAATAGTTATTAACTATTTAATAGCTATTGTACCTAGTTAAAATAAATACCAAGTTACCTGTAAAATAAATATAAACCCTAAAATAGCTACAATGTAATTATTAATTACATTGTAGCTATCTTAGGGTTTATTTTATAGGTAAGTATTTAGATTTAAATAGGAATATTTTAATTAATAATATTAATATTAATTAGATCTATTTTAATAAGAATTTAGTTAGGGGTGTTAGCGTTAGATAGGGTTATTATACTTAATATATATATATATTATAATAACGATATTAACTATATTAACCCTAATATAATTAGGGTTAATGTAGTTAATATATATAATATAATAACTATATTAACTATATTAACCCTAATATAATTAGGGTTAATATAGTTAATATAGCTGGCGGCGGTGTAGGGGGATTAAATTAGGGGTTAATATTTTTAAAATAGATTGCGGCGGTGTAAGGGGCTCACTTTAGGGGGTAGGTAAGATAGATGGCGGCGGGATAGGGGGCTCACTTTAGGGGGTAGGTAAGATAGATGGCGGCAGGGTAGGGGCTCACTTTAGGGGGTAGGTAAGATAGATGGCGGCGGGGTAGGGGCTCACTTTAGGGGGTAGGTAATATAGATGGCGGCGGGGTAGGGGCTCACTTTAGGGGGTAGGTAAGATAGATGGCGGCGGGGTAGGGGCTCACTTTAGGGGGTAGGTAAGATAGATGGCGGCGGGGTAGGGGCTCACTTTAGGGGGTAGGTAATGTAGATGGCGGCGGTGTAAGGGACTCACATTAGGGGGTATGTACTGTAGCTTGCGACGGTGTAGGGGGATCACATTAGGGGGTTATAGATTTAATATAGCTGGTGGCGGGGTCCGGGAGCGGCGGTTTAGAGGTTAATACATTTTTTATTGTTAGGATAGTGAGGGGGGATAGCGGTTAGAGGGTTAGACGTGTCGGGCTATGTTTCCGAGGTGTGTTAGACAGTACGGGTGATTTTATAACTTTAGTCAGGTTTTGTAGGTGCCGGCGACTCCAGAAATTTGTGATTACGCAGATTTCTGGACATCGCTGGTTTGTCAGACTTACGGCACTTTAGCCTCTGACGGCGCCGTATATATAATAGCTCGAATTGAAAGCTGAAACTGCGGGCGGTGGGGGTACCCTCGCTTACGCCGCAAACTACGCTCTTTATCAGATCGCGCCCTTGCTTTGCACAGTTGATGGTTACCGTTATGTGTAAATTCTGAAATGTTACTTATTTAACTCATGTTGCATCTTAATGCTTTTGTAGGACAAATATTTTTTTTTTATTTTTTAAATAATTTTTATTGAGGTTATAAATAAACATAACAACAATGAAGAGTTCAGTAGGTAATACATCAAACTCATCTTAAATTAGTTCAACCCTGTCGCTTAGACCTGAAAAAAATAAAATTAAATAAGTACATAAATAAAATACTACAAAGCTAGCAACGTAAAGAAGGTCAAGACATCTCAATGTAATTGGCTATTACCAAACTGAATAAATGAAACCTCATTTTATACTTATATAGAGGATGATTACACCTCCATTAGTTTGACAGGTCACTCATGGACCCATGTAAATTGGAAGACTTAGGGAGGTGCTCTTATGGTTAACTTGGTCACTCTTCAGGGGCGATATGTAATTAGAATTCAAATGAAGAAAAGTGCTAGCTTATTTGAGATTCTCATACGTAGGGCGGTACTACTGCCTTTAAGCGTAAAATTACCTCTTAGATTCTGGGCATATGATAATGTAAATTAACTCTTACCATAGAGCGGCTAATAGGTGGAAATTATTTAGGTGACTCTCAATGCGCCATATTGATACAGACCCCGGGAGACCTACCATCTCGGCCACAGATAGCAGGCTTATAGGTTGGGCCCTAGTAGTGAATTCTGACCCCCAAGAGACAAAAGTAACCTCAGCTGCCAAAGGCACCATTATCCTGAAAGGGTTAGGGGATATATATGGAAAATATAGTTACATAGTAAATACCAATCCAAAACGTAAAGGGAAAGCTCCCTACTATAAAATCCTGCATAGAGTGTGTACAATACAGCACTAAAGACCCATCCCAAAAGTCATTAACCCTAAGGAATCTTACAAACTACAGGCAGGCATAAGCATGCATTAACAGTGTAAATAGAAGCTACTAAACATTTTAGCATACAGTTTCTAAGAGGGATGCGTACTCTGCAGATAAGAAATAATTCACGGGCACATTATGACCTGAAGCTGAGCTATGAACATGTGGAATGCCATGTAGGGGTTAAGGAGTCACAAAAGTGATTAAAGGCAGATGTGCTCTATGTTATAGCTGAGATAAGGAGAGAAGCCCTCGCAAGTAAATCTTTAAGAGTCGCGCTGTTTCAGTTGCTAACATCTCGGCAATAAATCTCAGTGCAAAGAGGGGAAAACTTCTAAGAGTACCTGTCATGATCTTCCGGTCATCGCCGTGTCACCGCGGCTCCCGGATCTTCTCAGTATGAATGACGTCATGTTGCTTAGCAACGTGACGCGTCTTCTGACACACCCTTTGGATGACGTCACCGCTCCTGCCTTTAAACCACGGCGGGAGATCTTACTCGGGGCCCGTTTGTTGGATTCTCCGGTGTTGTGAGTACTTTATTCTGAACTTGCCTGACCTTGCTTAGCCCTTTACTGATTCCTGGATAACGACTTTTTGCCTGCCTGACCTAGCTTTTGCCTAAACCCTTCTTCTGACGCCTGGATACCGACTATTGCCTGCCTGACCTTGATTTTGCCTTGCCCTCAAACTAACTTCTGGATTTAATTGCCTATGCCTGTCAGAATCTGTTTCAATCTCTTGTCTTGCTACAGTCCTGTCTAAAGAGAACTTTGTCTTTTGTTTATTGCAAGCCTGCTTAAAGGGACATTTACTTTTACAAGCTACAAAAGAGAACTCTGTCTTTTTGTTTGTTGCAAGCCTACTTAAAGGGACATTTACTTTTACAAACTGCAAAAGAGAACTTTGTTTATTGCAAACCTGCTTAAAGGGACATTTACTTTTACAAACTGCAAAAGAGAACTTTGTTTATTGCAAGCCTGCTTAAAGGGACATTTACTTTTACAAACTGCTTACAGAGAACATTATCTTTTATATGTTACAAACCTGCTTAAAGGGACGTTTCTTCTACAAGTTGCTAAAGAGAATTTTTATCCTTTGTTTGATTCAAAACTACTAAAAGGAACAGTTATTATTTTTTGTATCCTATCTTATTTGTTTCCTGAGTGGGTCACGTCCTGGTTATTTCTCAGTGTGTTAGCGTGTGTTTTACTTTTCACGCTAACAGTTGGGTTAAACCCCGGACTGATTCCTAAACGGCTGACATTACAAACGGGCCATAAATGGACCCCACTGAATTATCCATGGCCGTGGCTCACCAGGGACAACTACTGGGATCTCATGCTACCCACTTGCAATCCCTGGACACTAAGCTTGATCAAATAACCGCTTTATTACAAAGTTTGGTTGCTCCTACACCTCCCAATCCTAATCCTAATGAGGCATTACCTCCTTCGGTTCCAAACAACCAGTCTCAAGTACAACTGAGTCCCAGGATACCTCTTCCGGATAAATATGATGGAAATCCTGAAGATTGTAGGGGTTTTCTGAATCAGTGCTGTCTTCATTTCAGAAATAGCCCTACTCTTTTTGCTACTCCCTCTTCTAGAATCACATTCCTTATTTCCTTAATGAAAGGAAAAGCTTTGGCTTGGGTATCACCTTTGCTAGAAAAGAATGATCCTATACTTTTGGATGTAGATGCATTCCTCTCTGTGTTTTCAAATGTATTTGATAAACCTGGAAGATCTTCCGCTGCTGAAGCTACTCTCTTGGATTTACGACAAGGTAGTCAACCAGTTTCTCAATACGCTATTGAGTTCCGCACCCTTGCCTCTGAAACTACTTGGAATCAGGGAGCACTTAGAGCCGCTTTTCGTAAAGGACTTTCTGAGCGTCTCAAGGATGAATTGGTGTATCGGGAACTTCCAGAATCCTTGGAAGCTTTAATAAATCTTTGTATCAGTCTCGACACCAGATTTCGTGAACGCCAACAAGAAAGGGATAGAACACAGAGGTCATCAACTCGAACTCCTTTTCGTTTGGCTCCTCGTTTTTCTAATCCAGTCACTCCTGTCTCTCCTACTCCTGATCAGGCTGAACATATGGAAGTGGGAAGTATAAAATTAACAGAGACTGAACGCTTGAGAAGACGTTCTCTTGGCCTGTGTTTGTACTGTGGCCTTAAAGGGCATTTATTAAGGGATTGTCCTACCAGGCCAGTAAAAGCCAGGGCTTAACTCTAGTCCAGGGAACTGAGTTAAGCCAAAAGAGTAGTCATTCCCTATACAAGAAACTCTTTGTTCCAGTAACCCTTCAAATTGGACATAGTAAGATTCATACCCAAGCTCTTATCGACTCTGGTGCTGGAGGAGTGTTCATTGACTCCACATTCGTCTCTACTCACACTATACCCTTACTAAAGAAAGAGTATTCTATTTCTGTCTCTACGGTTAGTGGAGATCCTTTGGGTTCCGGATACATTCAGTTTGCTACTAAACCTTTACGTCTCACTGTTGGAATACTTCACTCTGAGACAATTTGTTTTGACGTCATTCCTACTCCTCAATTTCCCATTATCTTGGGACTTCCCTGGCTCCAAGTACATAATCCTACTTTTTCTTGGACTTTTGGTGAACTCACGTCCTGGGGATCAACATGCCAGACTAAATGTCTTCAAAAGATCACTAAGTTACCACTCACTATCGCTCTCACAATCGAAACTCCGGACTCTCTACCTATGCCTTATCATGACTTTGTGGATGTTTTCTCCAAGAAGGAAGCTGAACGTCTTCCTCCTCATCGTCCTTTCGATTGCCCCATTGATCTCCTTCCTGGGGCTACCTACCCTCGAGGCAAGACGTATCCACTTTCTAGACCTGAAAACGTGGCTTTGGAAGAATATATTAAAGACAATCTGGCTAGAGGATTTATTCGACCCTCCTCTTCTCCTGTAGGGGCTGGTTTCTTTTTTGTAGGAAAGAAGGATGGCGGACTACGACCCTGTATTGATTACAGAGGATTAAACCAAATTACCATAAAGAACAGTTATCCTCTACCCCTTATTCCTGAACTTTTTACTTATCTTCAGGGATCCACTATATTTACTAAACTAGATCTACGTGGTGCTTACAATCTTATCCGTATACGCAAGGGAGATGAATGGAAAACTGCTTTTAACACTCGATTTGGGCATTACGAGTATCTGGTCATGCCTTTTGGGCTATGCAATGCCCCTGCGGTTTTTCAACATTTTGTGAACGAGATTTTTCGTGATTTTTTGAATATCTTTGTCATCATATACCTTGACGATATCCTGATTTTTTCTCAAAACCACCAAGACCATGTGCACCACGTTAGGAAAGTACTTCAACGTTTAAGAGATTACCATCTGTTTGCTAAGCTAGAGAAATGTTCATTCCATCAAAAATCCATACCCTTTCTGGGTTATGTAATATCTGCATCTGGATTTGAAATGGATCCTACTAAACTTTCTGCCATTTTGGATTGGCCTAGACCTGATTCTCTGAAGGCTCTGCAACGTTTTCTGGGCTTCGCCAACTATTACAGGAAGTTCATCAAGAATTTTGCTACTATTACTTCTCCCCTTACTTCTCTCACTAGAAAGGGGCAAAATTGTAAAAAATGGCCTCCTGAGGCTATTGAGGCTTTTGAGTCTCTCAAAGAAGCTTTTTCTTCTGCACCTATTCTCAGTCACCCAAATCCAGATTTTCAGTTCATCCTGGAAGTTGATGCTTCCTCTGTTGCTGCTGGAGCTGTTCTTTCCCAACGAATACCTGATACTGGAAAGATTCATCCTGTTGGATTCTTCTCTAAAAAATTCACTCCTTCTGAATTTAACTATGACGTGGGCAATAAAGAGTTGCTTGCCATTAAAATGGCCTTGGACGAATGGAGGCATTGGCTGGAAGGTACCTCTTTGCCGTTTACCATACTCACTGATCATAAAAACCTTCTTTATCTCCAAACGGCCAAACGATTAAATTCCAGGCAAGCACGCTGGTCTTTATTCTTCTCTCGGTTTCACTACAATTTGTCCTATATACCCGGTTCTAAAAATATTAAAGCAGACGCCCTTTCCAGACAATTCCAAGATACCCCAATTCCTGAGTCTGGTACCATTCTCCAACCTCATGAAGTCATAGCCCAGTTAACAACTTCCTGGTTACAAGATTTACAGTCTGCTCAAAGGAATCTTCCTTTGTCCTGTAAACCTCCTGATGGTCTACTCTTTGTTCCTGAACGACTTCGTTCCAAGATCCTATTTTGGGCTCATGATAGTCCTCTTTCTGGACATCCTGGCATCAGTAACACCGCTCGAAATCTCAAACGACATGTCTGGTGGCCCACTCTCTCTCAAGATGTTAAAGATTATGTTTCAGTATGCACACAATGTGCCATAAACAAGACTCCTCGTCAACTTCCTTCAGGGTTGCTTAAACCGTTGCCCATACCTCATCAGCCTTGGACTCATGTATCCATGGACTTTATTACCGACCTTCCTCTTTCAGCTGGAAACAACACTATTTGGGTGGTGGTAGACAGGTTCACAAAGACTGCTCATTTTGTTCCCTTACCCGGGTTACCGTCTGCCAAAAGACTTTCTGAACTTTTTATTTTGCATATTGTGAGAATACATGGATTTCCTCTGGATATTGTTTCAGATAGAGGGGTACAGTTTGTTTCCCGATTTTGGAGATCACTTTGTAAACACTTTGGAACAACAATTTCTCTGTCTACTTCACATCATCCACAATCTAACGGTCAGACCGAAAGGGTAAACCAGTGTCTTGAAACATATCTTAGACATTATGTGGATCATTTTCACTCTAACTGGACTTCTTACCTTACATTAGCTGAATTGGCTCATAACGCCCGGTATAATTCCTCCCTTCAGACCTCTCCTTTTCATGCGGCCTACGGATATCAACCCAGAACATTTCCTTTGCATACTTCTTCCACAGAAAATCCTGCTTCTGATCTTTCTGCCCGAAGATTAACTCGTCATTGGCAGAGAATACATTGTATCCTTTCTGCAGCTTCTAAACGTTACAAGTTCTTTTCTGATCTTCGACGGAAGAAGGCTCCCAAGTATCGTCCTGGTGATAAAGTTTGGATTTCTTCTTGTTATCTTCGCCTGAAACAACCTTCTACTAAACTGGGACCACGATACGTGGGTCCTTTCCGAATACTGGGTCAAGTGTGTTCCACTGCTTACCGGGTGGCTTTACCCAAGACTCTCAAAGTTCATCTGGTATTCCACGTTTCTCTTCTAAAACCTATGTTGTCTAACAGGTATTCTAAACCTCTTTCCAAGCCTCCACCTTTTTTTGTTCATGGACACCCTGAGTTTGAGGTCAGCCACATTCTGGATTCCAAACTCCGTGGCAAGAAATTGTATTATCTCATTCATTGGAAAGGTTATCCAGTCACGGAACGATCCTGGGAGCCGGCTCATCAAGTAAATGCTCCTACATTATTAAAAGCCTTCCACAAATCTCATCCTGCTAAGCCTGGTCCTGTCCCCCGGAGGGGTCCTTGAGGAGGGGGGTGCTGTCATGATCTTCCGGTCATCGCCGTGTCACCGCGGCTCCCGGATCTTCTCAGTATGAATGACGTCACGTTGCTTAGCAACGTGACGCGTCTTCTGACACACCCTTCGGATGATGTCACCGCTCCTGCCTTTAAACCACGGCAGGAGATCTTACTCGGGGCCCGTTTGTTGGATTCTCCGGTGTTGTGAGTACTTTATTCTGAACTTGCCTGACCTTTCTTAGCCCTTTACTGATTCCTGGATAACGACTTTTTGCCTGCCTGACCTAGCTTTTGCCTAAACCCTTCTTCTGACGCCTGGATACCGACTATTGCCTGCCTGACCTTGATTTTGCCTTGCCCTCAAACTAACTTCTGGATTTAATTGCCTATGTCTGTCAGAATCTGTTTCAATCTCTTGTCTTGCTACAGTCCTGTCTAAAGAGAACTTTGTCTTTTGTTTATTGCAAGCCTGCTTAAAGGGACATTTACTTTTTCTTTTGTTTGTTGCAAACCTGCTTAAAGGGACATTTACTTTTACAAGCTACAAAAGAGAACTCTGTCTTTTTGTTTGTTGCAAGCCTACTTAAAGGGACATTTACTTTTACAAACTGCAAAAGAGAACTTTGTTTATTGCAAACCTGCTTAAAGGGACATTTACTTTTACAAACTGCAAAAGAGAACTTTGTTTATTGCAAGCCTGCTTAAAGGGACATTTACTTTTACAAACTGCTTACAGAGAACATTATCTTTTATATGTTACAAACCTGCTTAAAGGGACGTTTCTTCTACAAGTTGCTAAAGATAATTTTTATCCTTTGTTTGATTCAAAACTACTAAAAGGAACAGTTATTATTTTTTGTATCCTATCTTATTTGTTTCCTGAGGGTCACGTCCTGGTTATTTCTCAGTGTGTTAGCGTGTGTTTTACTTTTCACGCTAACAGTTGGGTTAAACCCCGGACTGATTCCTAAATGGCTGACAGTACCATGTACTAACTAAACACAATTACTGTGCTCAGGGAGCAATCACACTTCTCACTTAGAATGTAACATAATGCATGCAGCTTGGGGAATGACAGCCCATATATAACTTATTATAACACAAAATAACAGCATTAGGCAGAGTTCTCTATGTTGTCTTAACACAGACAGCACACTGAAAAGTTCTTTGTTTATCAGGCGTGAGATCTTTCTTAAAGAATCTTATTCAGCTCTACTGTCCGGTCAATACATACTCACTGTCGCCAGCTTTAACAAAACGCCAGATAAGGTATTAAGTTGGTTGCTACCTGCCCCAGCTATTAAGTATAAATGGGGTTCACGTTCAAGAGGCTAACCATAAGTGTCCGTACTTCTCACAACAGAAACAGAATAAATAAAAGGTGGCATGACAATTGTCTCTCAGATTCAAAATAAGTTGTCACATAAGTAGAGACTTAATAGTCAAGACCCAGAAAGTTCAATTAAGCTGGGACGTTGGTAATAATAGTACTTTACCCCACTCCTGTCTTCAAGGTGGAAAGAGGAAAATATTTAAATGATGCCGGAGCTAAGCATTGTCCCAAACTTGCTGTTCCATGGTGCTTGTTGTCCCAGAGAAAGTCCAGAACTTGGAGGTTATAACGGTAGACTGTCCATTCACTTGCACTAGGTATAGTCGCCATTTTAACAATGGGATCTGGAAAGCCTGCTTCTGCTCCTATCCGCACGGCATCCTCTTTGCTGACATTCAGAGTAACACAGACACTGGCATACTGTGCTGTAGTGTAGTTTTCAATTACCAGCAGCGATGTCGCTGGGAGCACCGTTTTAGGTAATGTCTTCAATAATGGCAGCTCAGCAGGGTTTACATCTTCCCGTGCAGGCGGTCCATCTTCCCCAACAAGACACTTGGTTCTCATAGTCTCGGGTCCACCATTACTCTCCCATGCCAATTGTAGGGACTCTGAAAGGCTCTCACCTGCGGCAGAACCTGCCTGTTGGGTCAGGGTGTCATCAGTTCCCCAAGCCGCATTTAAGTCTTCCTCAATCTGGAGAAGATGTTTGTCTAAAAGGGCACTGATTGCCTCCAAGAGGTCATGTTCACTAAGTTCCATTTTAGGTATCCGAACAGCTGGCCCAGTTATTATCCTATTACAAAGGATATCGTAACCCCGAAGTTCAGGGGGGGGTAATAGCACGGCAGCCTCAGACCTACGTTTCATAACCTATACAGGATCTGCTTTTCACAAGTTGCTGCGCAATTAGAAAAAAATGGCTTCCAGTCCTGATAATAAGCCTGTCCCGTAGCTGCCCCAAAGAGCATAGGTAGGAACTCCATCAAAACATCAGCTCCAAGAAAATATCTATTCACCTTGATGAATATCTGTTTCAGAGCAGTAAATGTTGAAGGTTTACTATGTTTAATTTGTAGAAATAGAGTCAGATTCAGGGAGCTTCACTGAGATGCGTCCTGCCGCGTTGAGTGTAGGCTCCGCCCCCTAGGACAAATATTTTATGATGAACACATTTATTATTATGGAGGTTAGTAGCAATTCATAGTCTGCCTCATCCTAGCTTTCTAATAGCTATTATAGTCAAGTATTGCAAAATATTTGTTTTACTAGTTTAAGTCTTGGAAGAATATATAAATGCCACACCATTATATGTTCCAGTGTTTATTTCTAATACACAAGCTTAAAGGGCAGAGCACTGCTGATCCCGGAAACTGCAGCTGATCCAATCAGCAGCACTTGTTGGACATCTGAGTCATAAGGCTAGCACTGCTGAGTGGATAAGCAACGGGTTCTGCTCAGGACCAGCAATGCTTCACGAGTCCCAAACAACACTTCTACTGTGTGTTTAAACCCTTTGTGGTGGTTGAACACACAGTAGTGTAGGGTCAATAGTCTTAAAATGACATCCTCTAACAATTATAGAAAATCATTTTTTTAATATTATGGCTCTTCAAATTATAAGTGTTAATTATAGTTTCTAGTAGGCTTCTATTCTAGTTTTTAATAGTTAGTTTAATCAGATATATTTGAAAGTGTGTGTTATGCCCTGGTGCTGGGGCAATCACAAAGTAAGTCTCACAATAGAACTGAAAAAGGGAAACACACTCACAAGATTGTAAGCGTCCATCACCCCACATCTGGTACCAAATGTTATGCCCTGGCGTTGGGGCAATCGCAAACTAGGTTTCACAATAGTACTGAAAAAGGGAAACAGACAAACAAGAATGCAGTATAATAATAAAAGTGTTTATTATGAGTTTATTGCAAATGCATAAATCAGTAATCAGCTTATAAAGCAAGGCAGTGATTAAACTATAAATGTATAACTTAACATAGCATACAAACGGCTAGATTTGGAGTTCGGCGGTAGATGGGTTGCTAACGCCACGCATGTTTTATGTCTAACGCACGGCATTGTTTGACTCCGGTATTTAGAGTTCAAAAAAGACCATCTAACGATGCTCCTAACGCGTGTATGTCACACGCGGAATACTGCCCGCGTTAGACAGTCTCCCATAGAGATCAATGGGAAAGCAAAAAAATAGCTTTTTTCACCTAACACTCGATCTCGCGAGAATACGCACAGCTCGGTCATATGACGCATACCACATCATGCACAACAATAACACGCCGCAAATGTCACAACAACAATCAATCAACAAAGCACACAAGCATTACACATTCACAAGCGGGGGGATTTTTAATAAAATTTAATACGGGGAATACGCATATACTTTAAGATGCGGAAATTCGCAAAATAACAACATGGAATAAAAAATATATACATACACTAGAAAAATAATCGCATTCAATATCACTATATATTAGGACAAACATACATATACAACACTTCACTAATACCACACCATCGCAAATTCACATTTAAAAAGAATACTATTGGACAATGTTAGAGAAAACGACCACTATGACATCATCGCATTCTACACATTCCACAAATACTAACTCCAAATGAGCACATTGCACTAATATTAATTGCTAATAAAGCACACCTGAACACAATTTACAACGGAAATTGGTACATCATAAAACATTTACACAGGGTATATAAGCACCACACAAGCAGGGCTTCTTTGACTGTGTTGCTGGTGGGTCTTTGGAGATTGGAGGTTTAAGATTAGAGAGTTGGTGCATTATTGTGAGTGAGTTAGTGTTAGCGTGAGAGAGTCAGTTGTTAGTGTTATCGTGAGTGAGTTAGTGGGAGTTAGTGGGAGTGGGAGAGAGTCTGTTAGTGGGAGCGTGAGTGAGTTAGTGGGAGTGGGAGTTGTTAGTGAGAGTTGTTAGTGGGAGCGTGAGTTAGTGGTAGTTAGTGAGTTAGTGGGAGTGTTTGTTAGTGAGAATTAGTAGTAGTGTGTTAGTGAGAATTAGTAGTAGTGTGAGTTAGCGAGCGAGTGATTTTTCTGTACACGTAGCACATTTACACGCAAACACATTCAATACATACATACACTTATCAATAACACTACATACACTCCATACCCCCTACCCCCTCATACTACACTCCATACCCCATTCCCTGTAGTCCCATTCCCTTTCATCCCATTTACTCTTATCCCATACCCCATACCCATCCCATACCCATCCCCTAGTTACATTTAGTTTACATATCCTCCTTTTAGTCTTCTTCTTCTTCTTTTGGTTTATTTAAATACTCCTTACCCTCTTTGTTTTTTTACATCCCTCTCACACTTTCAGCACTTTTTTTGTCTTTTTAGTTCTTTATTTTGACCCCCTTTCATTTCATCACACTCACTTTTTGTTTGATTATTTGGGGTTTAGTTTAGGGAACAGATGTAGGCCAGGCAGGGGAGAGGTAGAGGGGGGAGGAGAGGGAGGGGGAGAGGAACAGGGCAGGAAGGGGGACAGGAAGGGGGACAGGAAGGGGGGCAGGAAGCGGGGGTGGAAGCAGTGGGTGGACCCAGCCACTTGGTTCAAGATGAACAAGTGGCTGGGCCCAGTGGCGGACAGAGTAGGGCTTCACAGTCCGGGAAACAGAGGGCATCGTCACAGGGGAAGGCCAAGGCAACTAGGGAGGCAAGGTTTTCGATGGAGGAGAAGGAGGCCCTCGTAGAGGCCTATATGGCCAGGTATAGGAGGCTGCAGCACCAGAAGACTACCCCGACTGACAAGAGGAGGCTCTGGAATGAGATAAGAAATGCAGTCAATGCAGTGGGTGGCCGGAACAGAGATCTGGATTCGATAAAACATCGCTACCGGGACTGTAAGATGGATCTCAAGAAAAAGTTAAGCCTGGAGGCCCGACATGCCGCAGGAACCGGTGGCGGACCTGTCCTGGAAATAGAGTACTGCCGATGGGAGGAAATGTTGCGGCCCAGCATCTCCGAGGTGGAAATAGTCGGTATCGGAGGAATTGATACCGGGAACCTGCCACTCTCATCTGACGGTAAGCTCATTGAACAATAAATTCACATACGAATGTATTTCAAGGGACACTATACGCAAACCTTTACTTTCATGATTGAGGTAGCGAATACAATTTGACAAAACATTCAAATGTGCTTATATTACCTAATTTGAATCATTCTTGATATATATTTTAATGAAGAAATAGCCATGCACACGGTGAAACAATCACAGGAGGCAGCTATATTCAGCTAACAATCAGCATCTTATAAGCATATTTAGATATGCTTTTCAGCAAAGAATATCCAGAGAATGAAGCTAATTAGATAAGAAAAGTACATTAGAAAGTTGATAATAAATGTATGCTTCTAAATCATGAAAGATAAAACATTGGGTTTCATGTCCCTTTAAGGATCAGATTAATGCTATAACGTTGTTTACACGCATTCAATTACTTTGCGGTTACATCACTATCTAGGCTATAGGTTAGGTGTGCATTTAAACAGACTGAAAACAAACGCGAAAACATTCAGATTGACCAGAGATATCACAAACATGGTTTAGAAAATGCGGAAATCGTATTGATTGTTTGTTAGATTTCAAAGTGGATTAATGATTCTGCATTTGTAATTGTATCGTAAGCTAAGTCATTTAAAGCTTGATTTGCAAATATGCTAATATATACATTTTTTTTTTTTTTTAAATATACAGAGTCTGGGGAGGAGGCAGCACAAGAAACACAGCCTCATCCATCTCCCCGGGATGAGAGTGTTGGGGAGGAATTTCCACTTCGGAAGGAAGAGGCCCCCCATGACGAAGAGCGCACGGAAGCTGATGAAGAGGCCCCGGAAGCAGAGGAGGAGCCTGCGGAACCAGAGGACCCTCAAGGACCCGCACACCGCCGTGCACGGGCACCCCGCCGTGCACGGGTACCCCGCCAAGCACAACAAGAGGAAATAGCGGAGGTGCGGGTTCTACTGGACTACATAGACCAGATGCGTAACTTCCGGATACAAAATATCGAAGGCCGAACTCGAATTCTTGATGGACAAAATCAAATAATTGAAGGCCAAAACCAAATAATAAACATACTTAATAGAATCGAACAAGGCCAAAACCGAATCATTAATCTGCACCAAGAGATGTTCAATTTTTTCCGGGAGGCGCATGCTGGTCTACCTCCTGGTCCGCCTCCTGCTGCTGGGCCTCCTGCTGCTGGGCCTCTTGCTGCTGGGCCTCCTGCTGCTGGGCCATCTCCTCCTGCCGGCCCATCTACTCCTGCCGGGCCATCTACTCCTCTTCAGCCATCTCCTCCTCTTCAGCCATCTCCTCCTCTTCAGCCATCTCCTCCTCTTCAGCCATCTTCTCCTCCTCAGCCATCTTCTCCTCCTCACCTTGGTCGTCCCAGTACTCTTCCTTCCACTCTTCCCACAACATCTCCAAGGAGAACTCTTCGGAGTCGGCAGTTGCCCCTCCCAGAGCCTCAGCCCCGTGGGAAGAGGGGAAGGAAGAGGAAGTAAGTATTTTTTTTCATCTTTAATGTTTTTTTTATTTAATGTGTAATGGATAGGTATGTGATGATGTGGTTTTCATACACTTGTGGACCACACTCTGTATATAATCTACTTCTATGGGACCGGGTCCATGGAGGCAGATTGTTTGCAGAGTGTGGGTTATAAGTGTGTGAAAACCACATCATCACATACCTATCCTTGTTCATGATATTGATTGGTTTCTGTGATGTGATGTCCAAACTGTTTCCCGAATCGCAAACAAAATTACCATTACAATTATCCATGATGGCATATTACTGTTTGAATGCCAATAACACAGCTTAAAGGGACAGTCAGAAAATTATTGATTACAAAGAAAACACTGTATTACGCATTATCAAGTTGGAAACAACAAAACATGGAGAAATACGTGTGACTTATGTGCTTAACCTTGTATCTATGACTAGGAAAAATGACCACTTATTTGTTGTTCTGACATAACAACATTTTAGATATCAATGATCAATACATGGTAAATAATATGCTGTATGAACACAAGGTTTTACATATACAAATGCTATCCAAATGCCCTCTAGTGGTCAAATTGCATAATGATTACATGCACTCTTCAAGCTCGAAGAAATGAGCACACGAACCTCATAGGTTTAGCTAGCAAATTTAAATAAACACAGACAAATGATTAATTGGTGAGAAAAATTTGATATCATTGATATTACAAAATTGACTTTTAGAATAATGCAAAACATTATTTGTTTTCTAAACTGTCCCTTTAACAAAATTACATATGCTAACACATATTTGAAGCTTGTTGGTATATCTACATGTACTTGTTCAAAAAATAAATATTGAAATCAGATTTATATTGACGTGTTAAATAAAGTCTTTTTTCTTAAAGAGACATTATTGTGTTAATTTTTTTTAGAAAGACATTTGTTTTAACAATGAATATGGTTTAAAGTCCTTTTAGGAGTGGGGGGTGAAAATATGCTAACAATAATATATTTGAAGATTAAACAATGTGGAACTCATACATGATACAAAAATCAACATTTGCATTAAAGGGACAGTATACTATATTTTTAACAGAACTGTATGTAATAGACACTACTACAAACAACAAGATTAACATATACTGATATCAATATTACAAAGCTTCAAACACTTTCAAAGAAAATAGGGTTAGCTCTATTGAAAATATAGATGAACCCCCATTACAACCGTAAAACAAGACAAAACACCATCATACACAAAACAGGAGAAAGCTGGAGATGGTACTCACATGAAACTTAGAGGCTTGGCGAGGAGTCTGATAATTAATTAAATTTTATTTGAACAGAAGCAAAATGAAACGTGTATTTGTTAAACAATGGACTATCTAACTAGAGACCAAATTAAAAGATTTAATTTATAATGTGAGTGTCTAATGAACCTTTAATAAAATATACAACGAAATTACATTTAGAAGAAGTCGGCATCATATATTTAGCATATGATAAAGCTAAATGCATATTGATTACTTTATTCTAACACAATAGCGCATATTTATTAATTAGATATCTTTAACATTAAACACAACAGTCATTTTTCTGAAAAAGGAACATATTGTTGACAAACATATTAAACAACATGGACTATAGAGATTTGCACTTGCCTCAAAATATCATATGTATGAAAACATTTTGCTTTCGTTCGTTTATTCAACCAGACATCCAGCAAAAGAGAAAGTGGTGGTCTTTATCAGCTACGAGTCAACAATGTAACATGATGCAAATAATACATATTCGCAAGGTTTTTAAAATTGGCTGCAGTCACAAACGTGTTTAACGTGCACAAACAAATATTGCGGGACTACGTAATCCAATCAGACGTTTTTTTACCTTTGCATGTGACGTCTTAACATGGCGCTTCCTTGATCACGTAAGAACGCCATCCAATAAAAGGCACATTCTTGATCACGTAAGAACGCCCAAAAAAAAAGGCGCATCATTGATCGCGTCAAAACGCCATCCAATAAAAGGCACATTCTTGATCACGTAAGAACGTCAGTCAATACAAGGAATCATTGAACAGCCTGGCAGGTGACGTCTTAAGCAACATGGCGCATCCGAGATCGCTGAAAAACCGCAGCCAATACAAGGACTCAGTTGACAGCTTGGCATATCACTAAGAAACGTATTTATATTTTAGGAACTAGTATGTGTCTAGATTGCTATCTAGGAATGTCAACAAATCATGAATCATCTTTTCGGACTTGACTGTCCCTTGAACTATAGCTATGGTGTATATCTTTAACATTTAAAAGATACACATGAGAAATACATATGCCATTGATGTTTTAAGATATGTTTTGATTGTTTTGGAATAACAATAATTATACATGGATTGATTAAACGTGTCATTTATTCAAGTTTAAATATGGTCAGCCTACCTATAGCCATATATGGGAGGAGAAGTATTTTGTTAACATATTTGTTAAAAAATATTCATCATCTAAAATATTTGCATTACACACAGAGATTTATTTGGTTACACTTTTACAATAAAATAGAATTGAAAATGAAATACATGTGCTGTCAACATTACAATAAGATTGTTTATTAATAAGATTATATGTCCTTGTTCATGTAAAAAGGACAAAAACGCTTTAGAAATGGAAATACATTCATTAACAATTGTGCTCACCATCACTTAAAGGGACATGATTTTGTTTTAAAAAGAGGATACACATAGACAATACTATTTCAATAAAATGAACACTTTACAGGGATTATATCATTGTATCAATCCTCAGATCATTTGTTAAAGGTGCATCAATTCATGCAGAGTTTCTAAATACACACATGGATGTGAAAATTGAAATATACATATATACACAAATAACAATCTATATATACATATATAAAACAATTACTATGCTAATCATAATCATGCAATGATAAAGCTAAGAGAAAAATATATAAAGACAAATAATAAGATTACATTGGAGATGTTAATCTTAAAGTCATTTACAATTGTCTTACATATATGATTTTTTATAAAAAATTATTTTTGGTAGGTCCCTTTAAGGATCAACAAGATAAACTAGAGCTTTCAAAAAATAACATGAAGAATGAGGACAAAGAATCGTGCAATTACATGTCTTTTATTAGTATGTAAGAAAACATCAACAACGTTTAGAAATAATCTTGTAAAAATAAGGAATATTTGAGCCATATGACAAGGTAACAGAGTGCATCACAGTCCATGAAGAGAGTTGCCAAGGGCCACCATAGCCCCATTGGAGACATATGACAAGGTAACACAGTGCATCACAGTCCATGAAGAGAGTTACCAAGGGCCAGCATAGCCCCATTGGAGACATATGACAAGGTAACACAGTGCATCACAGTCCATGAAGAGAGTTGCCAAGGGCCACCATAGCCCCATTGGATACATATGACAAGGTAAAAGAGTGCATCACAGTCCATGAAGAGAGTTGACAAGGGCCACCATAGCCCCATTGGAGACATATGACAAGGTAACACAGTGCATCACAGTCCATGAAGAGAGTTGCCAAGGGCCACCATAGCCCCATTGGAGACATATGACAAGGTAAAAGAGTGCATCACAGTCCATGAAGAGAGTTGCCAAGGGCCACCATAGCCCCATTGGAGACATATGACAAGGTAAAAGAGTGCATCACAGTCCATGAAGAGAGTTACCAAGGGCCAGCATAGCCCCATTGGAGACATATGACAAGGTAACAGAGTGCATCACAGTCCATGAAGAGAGTTGCCAAGGGCCACCATAGCCCCATTGGAGACATATGACAAGGTAAAAGAGTGCATCACAGTCCATGAAGAGAGTTACCAAGGGCCAGCATAGCCCCATTGGAGACATATGACAAGGTAACAGAGTGCATCACAGTCCATGAAGAGAGTTGACAAGGGCCACCATAGCCCCATTGGAGACATATGACAAGGTAACAGAGTGCATCACAGTCCATGAAGAGAGTTGCCAAGGGCCACCATAGCCCCATTGGAGACATATGACAAGGTAAAAGAGTGCATCACAGTCCATGAAGAGAGTTACCAAGGGCCAGCATAGCCCCATTGGAGACATATGACAAGGTAACAGAGTGCATCACAGTCCATGAAGAGAGTTGCCAAGGGCCACCATAGCCCCATTGGAGACATATGACAAGGTAACAGAGTGCATCACAGTCCATGAAGAGAGTTGCCAAGGGCCACCATAGCCCCATTGGAGACATATGACAAGGTAACACAGTGCATCACAGTCCATGAAGAGAGTTGCCAAGGGCCACCATAGCCCCATTGGAGACATATGACAAGGTAAAAGAGTGCAACAGGCACAACAATAAACTTTGAAAAAGGCCAAATGGCAACAATAAAAAAAAACATCAACATGTGGACGGAGGATTCTTATCTGCCACCTTGGAGCATCTCCAGATCCTCCACTTACTGGTCATCCTCTTCATCGTCCTGTGCATGTCCAGCTCCAGATTCAGAACAGACGAAAAATAAGCAAATATACATTGTCATCATAAAGACAAATCATTCTTTGCATCAATTAGTTTAAATTGATTCTTTACACATGAAATATGTTATTCAGACAGACCGAAATCATTAAAGGGACAGTTTACTCAAACATGTTGTCCCCTTTAATTGGTTTTCGATGATCCACTTATACAGCTTGAGTGTATCAAATCTTGTTAAAGGATTTACATTGTACTTACATTAGCAATTTTAATATTTTAATTATACTGTGGTAGGCACACCTATCCTTAAACATTTTGGCATTGAGGACAAGCTGTGTAAACATAGCAACCTGAAGAAATTACATTCCCACTGGGTTAGACAAGAGATAATGTATAAACATTTGTACATAAATTGTTGGATCCAAGTAGTGGTGATTGGTATATGTCGTGATATCAAATTAAAGGGACACTGAACCTAAATATTTAATTGACTGATTCAGATAGAGCATGACATTACAAATATTTAAAAATTACACATATTCTTTAAATGTTAGAATTCTATAGCTAGATTTTGAATGCAAGAATGTCGGTTTTTAGGGCAGGCCATATTTGTTTATCAACTTTGTTTGTCCCTGCTGGTTGATGGATACATTCATCCAACAATAAAGAAATGATGTCCACAATTATTTTTTATTTAAAATTAATTATAGGCATTTCTTTGTTTCAATAAAGATAGCAAGAGAATGAAGAATAATTCATAAGAGTAGTAAATTATAAATTTGATTAACATTGCATGCTCTATTTGAATCACAATAGAAAATATTTACCTTCAGTGTACCTTTAAGTATCTTATAATGTTGATTTTGAATGATACTTACAGCTGTGCCTGGGAAGGACAATCCTACACCCAGGACAATGAAGGTTGAGACAGGGGGGAGGGATGGGATTGGGTTGGGGAGGGATGGGATTGGCTTGGGGAGGGATGAGCTGATGCTCCGGGGTAGGCCGTACAGCTGGGGAGTTGGGGTCTGGGCAGCTGTATGGGCCATAATACGGGGAGAGCGGCGAAGGGGGTTGTAGGGGCGTTTTTTGGGAGGGGCAGGAAATGATAAATGGGAAGGGCCGGCAGGGGTCTGGGCATGGGCAGGAGTCTGGGCATGGGCAGTGGTCTGGGATTGAGCATGCAATTCAAATCTAATATGTTATTTAAGGATATCCGAAGAATTATTTAATTTTCATCTATTAAAGGGACATTACATATAAATATTGAACAATGTGGATTTAGTATGTAATGTTCTGTCCATGTTTCTAAGACAAATGTCAATTAAAATGAGACATACCATACTGTGACAAGCCCTGCCTTAAGGATCCAGCAGCAACATCCATATCTGTAATATATTAAATGAGGATTGCATATCATTAATACAAATCATGCCATGTTTAAAATCTTTACATTATTAGCAAATCAATTTAAAACTATTAATCCTTTGGTAGTCCCATGAGTTAATTGTTTCCTCAATTCAATTCATGATAAATATATCCTGTACTCTTATTTTCAATCAGTTGTGTTGTTTACTGTAGCTTTAATTATTTTTTGGTGTTATTTCATTCTCATCAATTGATGGGCATATGTTATAATTTATTTGGATTCTTCTTTTTTTATTATGTATAATATTGAAAATAAGAATACTGTATTCTTCATATATATAATAATTCACGTTTCATTTTGACCAACATGTATAAAGCAATGCCACTTACAGCAAAGCCATGTTAACGTGTATGCGCAATTCCATTTTCGCGATTATTGCGCAATGATTCAAAGCGGAATTACGCATCCGTCATTTGACCAACATGTATAAAGCAATGCCACTTACAGCAAAGCCATGTTAACGTGTATGCGCAATTCCATTTTCGCGATCATTGCGCAATGATTCAAAGCGGAATTACGCATCCGTCATTTGACCAACATGTATAAAGCAATGCCACTTACAGCAAAGCCATGTTAACGTGTATGCGCAATTCCATTTTCGCGATCATTGCGCAATGATTCAAAGCGGAATTACGCATCCGTCATTTGACCAACATGTATAAAGCAATGCCACTTACAGCAAAGCCATGTTAACGTGTATGCGAAATTCCATTTTCGCTCTGTGACGCATATTCTGTAGAGCGCAAGACACATCATTCCTATTTCATGTGTCACTAATCTAAAATCAGATATCTAAACATCATATGTAGTGTATGTTGTGAGATCTGTATAGGTTTAGTATCTGACTATATACACCTTTTTTGATAAAAAAAATAATATTAAGATATTATATGAAGTTGGATAATTACCTGGTTCAGATTCTCCATCTCCTCCCAGGCCACCGGACGGAGAAGCAGCTGCCCTGGCCCCCGCGTCAGGACTTTCAGATCCCGCAGCTGGGAGGGAAGAAGAGGAGGCAGAGGATGGCGAGGATCTGAATCTTTTGGGGACCCGGAGATTGAGGAGCTCGCATAAAGTCACCTCATAAGGGAGTAGGTACAGTTTCCGCGGGGCCTCTCTTTTGCCACCTCTTTTACGGGCTTGTACCCAGTCCCTTATGAGGTTGACTTTTTTTGTTAACCGCAACCTCATATCTCTGAATCTCCTCATGATCTGATCCTGGGTCCTCTGGACGTCACACACCAATCTAACCGCATTGGTGATAGACTCCCAGAGGGCCTTCTTAACAGGCGCATCTGTCAACCTCCTCTTGTTCCCAAACAGCTGGGGATAAAAGTCCTTGACGCTGTGGACCAGTGCAGCGCTCTCCTCCTTGGTGAACCTGGGAGCTGACATGCCTGCTGGGCTGTCTAAGAAATCCCGGTATATTATGATATATACTGCCTGCAGGCATTAGAGAACTGACAAAGATGGCAACGTGTAATGGACTTTTATATGGTGAAGTAAACATGAGATGCACCATGGGACAAGTTATCTGTACATCTGATTGGATAAAAGTTTGAAATATTGTTAGAATGTCTGTGAGACCATCCTGACTCAAGTTGTGTTTGTGTGATGAACTCTGATTGGCCGTTCCTTAATGTTTCATATCTTAGTAACTTCCTTACACATACCTCATGGTGGTGCTGTTACTTCATTTTTCATGTAGACTTATTTGTAACTCATGGGCCTGTCATGCAGATATGTGTGACGCAGATTTAATATCCGTGATCCGTTAAATATTAATGATTAAATTCTCTTTAACATCTAATACTGTCACATTATTAAATGTTGTAGACATTTCTCGGTTTAATAACGGTCTATTTCTTTAATACAAATACACATTTAATATTGTATGTCTTTATTGTTCATAAAATCCATTTATTGACTTATTGTGAAGTATTGATATTGCTCTATTAAATGTATTTCATAATGCACATTGATTGTGTGCTATTGCGTGACATTAGACTCTAATGTTTAAAGATGCTAATCTGGTGTTTCAAGATGCGTTTCCCACGCAATATTTCTGAATGTTCAAATTCAGGTTATAAGGTCAGTAACTTGGATAATCTGTTTATAAATGTTAAACTACAGGTTTGTTTGTTATTAGTAAATAAACCTTGAGCTTGTATTTGTCTGAAGTGCTCATATATGTTATTGTGCAATTGCGTCTTTATTTTTAAATAGACATTACAAACAAACAATTGTATCAAATGATCTGTAGAGATAGAAGATTGTTTAGACTTTAAAATGTAAATAAATTTATCTTAGTATTTAGATATCCTCAACAGAAGAAATTTAAATGCACATGGTTGAGACAATCACATAAGGCATCTCTGTGCATCCACCAATCTTCATCTACTGAGCCTATCTCGATATGCTTTTCAAGCAAAGTATGTCAAGATAGGAAGAGAAGTAAATACACTATTTAAATCTCTTAAAGGGACACTGTCCAAACAAATTTAGCGTTGGTGATTCAGATTGAGCATGAAATGTTAATCAACGTTATAATTTAATCCGATTCTCAAATGTTAACAATTATCTTGTTATCTTTCTTTGCAAATCAATAATGATATTTGAGATTACGGACAATTGTTTCAAAAAACCTGGGTTGTCCTTGATGATTGTTGGATAAATTAATCCACCACAAAAAACCAAGTTCAGTCCAGAGTACTGAAGCAAATAAATTATCTATTTAATGCATTATTTTTAAAGTAATGATAGCAACATCACAATGAGCATTCATAATATGAGACAATTTTTAAAGTTGCTTAAAATAGAATACTCATTCAGAATGTATAAATCATTAATTTTTTAACTGTCTCCCTTTAAGTATAATTTTAGTTCATGTCCCTTTAAATAAACATTTCACAATAATGCTTGAAATATCAGAAACCTAGGCACCTTCCTTTTGATAAATTAGTATAACATATGAGTAAATAAAATTTAGATTAACTTCTGGATTGTTTTACACACTGACTGAAATATATATTGTAAAGGAGGTATTTCGGAGTCTTCAGCTTAGAGGGACATTAAGCTATATGTTATGTATGCATTTTGGATAAGATTATAATATTTGAACAACTTAATATGTTTTGGTATTCAATCATTAGATTGTAATTATATATATTTTTGGATTAAATACATATCTACATAGGCTATTTTGATGCTGATTGTTGGTTGCACATAGATACCTTATGTAATTGACTAAGATATGTGCATTGATGTTTTTTTTTCAAAGTATATTTAAAGACTGAATGTAATTCTATAGTACTTTCTAAATATGTTTAAATTATTTTATGAATTATTTAAAAATCAATACACAATATACTTTGTGAATGTCCCTTTAAGGACAAAAACATTTGTAATGTTGATTTAACATTGTCAAAATAAACTAAAGGGGAATGAAAATTATATATAGATATGTGATGTCTAACCCAAGAGGTAAGATTTTAAAAACTACATAATATTATTAACTATAGTTAAATGACTCCACTAGAAAATCAAATCGATTAACCTGCCATCCAATAACTAGCTTGTGAAAAATATCAAGTTAAATGACCTACCATTTATAAATGTAAAAATTAAAATAATTTAGCAAATAATGTTTTGAGATACCTAAGGAAGATACAAGATCTTATAAAATTAATTTTACATTCAACAACACTGTCACTTTAATGTAATTGAACCACTTCCCCTTCTTAAAAGTGAAAACAAATAATTTTTGAGAAATTGACTACATATCCGAAATTATTTTAACATCTAAGAATTTCAAAAGAAAAGCATCGATGGATCTCACTCCCCAATGAATGTTAAAAAAGATAGTTTAATGTAATATTCTCGGAATCAGTGGATTTTCAACAATTAATGCATTATTTGATCTTATGCATGTGCTTGTCAAATAGACAACTACCAGTCATGGGAGTCAAAAAAAATTTATTGACAGATTATATGGATATTTATTATAATCTGTTCCAAAGAGTGTATTTAATACTAAAATGTTTATTATTACCATTTTAAAATTTAATAGTTTCTGAACCAAAAAGAAAAAATATTCCTGGAAGTCATCAGATGCCAATCTGAAATGCAAAAAAAAATTTTTAACAAAGTTAATACACACGTAGTCAAAGATTCATAAAATACATTTACAATCATCTTGTGTCTATGCTCTAACTTTGTTCAACATTTTTTAAAGATATTTATTAATTAAATTTAAAAAAAACAAAAAAAACAACAACATTATATTGTGTAATAAAATAAAATAAAAAAATCTGATTTTCTAATTATACATAATAATGTATATCACATTTCAATAATATATATGTTGAACATAAATGTCATATTTCATGTCCATTCAAATACCTCTATATCAACTATAATATGTATTCCTTTTTCTGATTGTGATCCCTAAATATCTAATGATGAAATATGTATGACTAATGTATGTAAGCTACCAATAATCAACATTCTTCCTGTGATTCTTAACTAGCATGCATTGGTACACCAACCTGGATAATGCATGGTCTTTGAAAGTCAATTCAGGGGTAAACAGTTGATCTTCAATAGGTGTCTTATTCATCATTTCAAAAATAGAGGACTGAAATCCCATCTAAAAATTAGAAATTCATCTAAGTGTCTGATTGTGATCCCTAAATATCTAATTAAGAACTAAATATGACTAATGTATGTAAGCTACTAATATTCAACATTCTTCCTGTGATTCTTAACTAGCATGCATTGGTACACCAACCTGGATAATGCATGGTCTTTGAAAGTCAATTCAGGGGTAAACAGTTGATCTTCAATAGGTGTCTTATTCATCATTTCAAAAATAGAGGACTGTGAAATACCATCTAAAAATTTGAAAATCATCTAAGTGTCTCCAATAGGATGCCTCAACAGCCTTATTCTATCAAATAGTTGGCACTTACCATGTGAACATGTCTTTGTATGGTTTTCAAGGTCAGCAGATTTGAAAGATAATGCCAGACATGATCCCATTCGTATACTTCAATTTCAATCTTGGCTTTTTCCACTGTCAGTCTGGGCAATCTTCACTGTCAGGCTTCTAATTCTTCCCTTTCAGTCTTTAGATTAAGTCAGCTCCCTAATGGCATAAAAAGTTTATTCAAAATTACTACAAGTGTGTGAATCATTTCTGTAGCCCTCTCCCACCCCCCATTTCATAAGAAATTTCTGTCACTAGCTTACTGTGTAGCATCTTGTGTTATGTTCTATCAAGTGTGAAGATGAGTCATATTGAGCAGAACAAACCTCTAATGTGTGACATTGAACCATAGTCATGCTAGAGGATCCCTTTCTGAGTATTTACATTTTAAGTAATGTGTAAACTAAATACTAGTTTATAAAATGTATGCCATATGATGTATTTGTGTACAATTCATACCAGCAACAGTCCAGACATTTATACTTACCAGCTGATGTCCTCTTTAAAAACCAGGTGGCAAAGACTCGCTACAGGACCCAATGGCCAGAGCATCACCTATATTAATAAATGAAACACATTTTTAGCATTTGATGAACAATCCTAACATGTTTGCACAATTCTCTACTTGTCATTTCCCTAGAGTTCACATCTATTGATAATACTCCAGTCTAACTTCTATTCTTTACCGTCTAAAGTTGCGGTTGATGATGTCTGCTCTGACATTGAGCCCCTCGTCCCGGAATGGCCCCTCTAGAACAGGATCATCCTCCTCATCTCTGAGGAGGTTTCTGTCCGGCCGGACGGCCTGCAGCATCCCAGCCCGCTATGCAATATTATGCAGGACGCTACAGGCTACAACGATCTTAGCCACCTTCTTTGGGTTGTACTGGAGGGCTCCTCCCGACCTGTCCAGGCACCTGAACCTCATCTTCAGGAGCCCGAACATCCGTTCAACCACCGCCCTGGTTCTCTTATGAGCTCTATTGTAGCGCTCCTCAGACACATCAGTCGGGCTACGCAAGGGGGTAATAAGCCAAGGCCGGCTCATGTACCCAGAATCACCTATAAATTATGAACAGAACACAGAACAGAATCCTCAAAATAGTATTTGTAGTACAATAAAAAGTTTTGTACACGATAATCCATTAACAAATGTTTATTTTAAATTTCAAATATCTAGTTCAATATTATTCTCTATCTTCCCATTTCCGCTAAGACATGCTACATATGCGTATTTCTCCTAAATCAAGCCTTGTGTAAAATGTTAACTACATTACATTCTCTATCTGAGCATTTAAGGTAAGACATGCTACATATCTGCATTGAACTAAAAGACATTTGCGGAAAGAGACAATGACATGGTTAAATTGCATTAACTAATATCTTCCCATTTCAGCTAAGACATGCTACATATGCGTATTTCTCCTAAATCAAGCCTTGTGTAAAATGCTAACTACATGGTTACATTACATTCTCTATCTGAGCATTTAAGGTAAGACATGCTACATATCTGCATTGAACTAAAAGACATTTGCGGAAAGAGACAATGACATGGTTAAATTGCATTAGCTAATATCTTCCCATTTCAGCTAAGACATGCTACATATGCGTATTTCTCCTAAATCAAGCCTTGTGTAAAATGCTAACTACATGGTTACATTACATTCTCTATCTGAGCATTTAAGGTAAGACATGCTACATATCTGCATTGAACTAAAAGACATTTGCGGAAAGAGACAATGACATGGTTAAATTGCATTAGCTAATATCTTCCCATTTCAGCTAAGACATGCTACATATGCGTATTTCTCCTAAATCAAGCCTTGTGTAAAATGCTAACTACATGGTTACATTACATTCTCTATCTGAGCATTTAAGGTAAGACATGCTACATATCTGCATTGAACTAAAAGACATTTGCGGAAAGAGACAATGACATGGTTAAATTGCATTAGCTAATATCTTCCCATTTCAGCTAAGACATGCTACATATGCGTATTTCTCCTAAATCAAGCCTTGTGTAAAATGCTAACTACATGGTTACATTACATTCTCTATCTGAGCATTTAAGGTAAGACATGCTACATATCTGCATTGAACTAAAAGACATTTGCGGAAAGAGACAATGACATGGTTAAATTGCATTAGCTAATATCTTCCCATTTCAGCTAAGACATGCTACATATGCGTATTTCTCCTAAAACAAGCCTTGTGTAAAATGCTAACTACATGGTTACATTACATTCTCTATCTGAGCATTTAAGGTAAGACATGCTACATATCTGCATTGAACTAAAAGTAGACATTAGCGGGGGGAAAATATATGGTTAAATTGCATCCTATAGCTGAACATTACGCTAAAATTACAGTGGCAATTGTCAAACTAATTAACCATGTTGTGCACAAATACTCACCAACGAGATAACCAGGGGGAATTTGTCTTTCCTCAAACTGTCTCCACAGGGACGACAGAGAGAGGATGCGGGCATCATGACAAGCCCCTCCAAAATTCGCACACACATGCATAATCCTCATCTGTGCGTCACAAACATACTGCACGTTGAGGCTATGAAAATGTTTGCGATTTCTGAAGGGCGAGTCATCAATTGGAGCACGCAGCGCAATGTGGGTACAATCTATGGCTCCCAAGACATTGGGCAATTGAGCAATATCAAAGAATTCCCTCTTCAGGCTCCTCCAATCACCATCATTCTGTGGGAATCCTATGTATTGCTTACTGATACGTACCATGGCGTCCAGAAAGTTATCAAACACCCCAGAGAATGTACCTTGAGCCAGGCCATGCATGTACAGTTCTCCGGATTGAAAACTCCCGGAGGCCAGGACGTATAGACAGCTTAGCATCTTACTCATGGCGGTAACAGCAGTCCTTATTCTTATACGTGGCTCCAAATGAGGTTTAAGAAGATCGTAAAGGCCAATGAGCTGTTCGCGATCGAGCCGATACTTATCATAAACCTCAAAGTCGCTCATGTTTTCCAAGGTGGGTCTCACCCTGTAGACACGAGGACCTCGAACCAGATGACCCCTTCGTCTCAGTCTGAGCCGCCGAGGCTGCCTGATTCGACCAACAGCTAGTTCGCCAATAGCAGCACCAGCAGCGTCTACCATGTCATCGTCATCCATCTTTCAAAACAGCGTAACAAGGTAAGCACTTGATCTGATGTGGATCACAAGTGATGCATTGGCCATGTTGTTTGGGGGATTTATAGTACAATTAGTCCAATGGTAGTGAGTTTGTAATGATTGCTGATTGTATTCACCTGTTTGTATGTGAGCGGCGCGAATGCTTTCACAGTGGGCGTTTATTTGTTGTTTGCTGAAATGTTATTTTCAAACAATGAATCTCAATGTGAAAGTGTCAAATATCACACATACAGTGCATGTTTGTAATGTTTGTTCATATGCGTAATCAATATTTCTTAAACGTGATCTTATAGTAACAAGCACACGTCCAGGCTAACATGAATGAAAGTGCATAGTTGTGTATAATGTGCATCGAATGTGATCGATCAATGTTGCTGCAAAATTGTTTGTAAACGATAAAGTAACAGCTGCCATCTGTAGTATTGTATATATAAGTGATTGCCGAGCTGTCAATATTGTATGCGTCCCTTTAAAATCGCAATAATAATTCCGAACTTCCCGTCTGCCATATGTAGTATTGTATATATAAGTGATTGCTGAGCAGTCAATATTGTATGCGTCCCTTTAAAATCGCAATAATAATTCCGAACTTCCCGTCTGCCATCTGTAGTATTGTATATATAAGTGATTGCCGAGCTGTCAATATTGTATGCGTCCCTTTCAAATCGCAATAATAATTCCGAACTTCCCGTCTGCCATCTGTAGTATTGTATATATAAGTGATTGCCGAGCTGTCAATATTGTATGCGTCCCTTTCAAATCGCAATAATAATTTCGAACTTCCCGTCTGCCATCTGTAGTATTGTATATATAAGTGATTGCCGAGCTGTCAATATTGTATGCGTCCCTTTCAAATCGCAATAATAATTCCAAACTTTCCGTCTGCCATCTGTAGTATTGTATATATAAGTGATTGCCGAGCTCTCAATATTGTATGCGTCCCTTTCAAATCGCACTAATACTGAATAACTTCCGGCTGTCATCTGTAGTATTGTATATATAAGTGATTGCCGAGATGTCAATATTGTATGCGTCCCATTCAAATGGCACTAATACTGAAGAACTTCCGGCTGTCATCTGTAGTATTATATATATAAGTGATTTGCGATCTGACAATATTTATTAATTGTCCCATTGAAATCGCCTTAATAATGCTGTTCCAAACTGTTGTTTACGTATATGTTGTATTGTAGTATTGAGTGTTAAAGTTCCGAAAGGGGCGGTACAGTCGTGAATCTGTGATGTGTATGGTTGAATCTTCTAATGACGTCATGATATTATTAACCTGCCTATGTAGTTCTGAAATCCTCATTGTGTTGTTGTATTTGACTACATTGTTATTGTGTGCTGAATAAAATCTAAATGTGTGCTTTGTGGTTGCGTGATGGGTGATGCGTGTTATGTACATATACGTATATATTGTGATTGTGTCCCACATATGCTGACTTCTATATAGCCGTCTGGCATTGTTGTTGCTTCCCATAAAGTGACATCTGTAATCTGGTGTAATGATGTTCTTGTTGTACGTAATTCCTAATGGTTTCTGGTGATGGAATAATGATGTTAAAAGTACAGTAAAATCCATATGTTGTGTTTTGTGATTCCTCGAGAGAATGTAATGTGTTTTTCCCCCATCATTTGAATGCACATGTATGAGTGAATGTTAAAAGTAATGTATGTGCATCCATGAGTGATCATGTGTTAAGCCTATGTAGATATGCTGTTGCTGCAAGCATATGAGTTGAATAACTGAAATGCAATAATAAAGGTAAATGAGAATTGTTTCCCATTGTGTAGTGTTTGTGAATCCTGAAAAGTTGACATTATTTTTGTGTCCGTTTAAATGTAATATTTTTAAAACAAAAATGTTGTTACTAGTGATGTTGATTTGTAGTTGATGTAATATAAAAGTCTGAAACAATTTAATGGTGTTGTGAATATTCAAACAGTAAAATCCATAAATCCACCATAGGGAAATAGTAATTTCTTGATCTATTTATCATAGCTGTGTCTAACGCATGAAATCATGTCTTTTCTAGCGCTGGTATTTGGAGTTTTTCTGTCTAAGCTATTTGCGTGCGTTAGGGAAATTAGGGTTTCGCGTGCACGAGCACGTCTTCCCAATAGAAGTCAATGGAGGCTCTAAAATTTTTTCATTTTTTTTTTCTAAGACTGGTTTTCCTCGTAAAGTGAATGACGTCATGAGCTTTTGTGAAAAAGTAACTAAATTGTGTTCTTTTTGTGATAAATAAATATTTTGTGTATGTCATGTGGTGTATATTGTTTGTATGCATCGATGAGTGTATGTTTGTGATAATGTTATTAGTTAGATGTAGGTATATGAGGGTCTTTTCCCGTGTGTCAATGTAAGTCAATGGGAAAATGGATTTGTGTTGTTTTTTTTCTAACACCCGAGATCTCGCAACTTTAATCCTTTGTATTTTGATGAAAAATTATTAAATATGAAAATTAAATATAGTGTCGTGTTTGTATGAGTGTAAGTGTACTTTGTGTAATATTTGTTTTGTGATTCGTGGATGTTTTTTTTGTCGGTCGGTATATGTTTACTACTGGTTCTGAGGTGTCGGTAGAAATTTGAGCGTTAGGTGATTTTTGAGTGTCGGTAACTGAACTCTAAATACCGGAGTCCGTAAGAAACCCGCGTTAGGAGCCTCTAACGCTGGTTTTCACGGCTAACGCCAAACTCCAAATCTAGGCCAAAGTAAATATCATTCAGTGGAGAACACACAGCATATTTCACAGGTGATCAACAACGCTCCTCCAGCACTCCAAGAAAGGACACAGCAGATTCCGATAATTAAAAAGATAAAGGCCTAGAGTTTGGCGGTAGCCGTGAAAACCAGCGTTAGAGGCTCCAAACGCTGGTTTTTACCGCCCGCTGGTATTTGGAGTCAGTCAGGAAAGGGTCTAACGCTCACTTTGCAGCCACGACTTTTCCATACCGCAGATCCCCCTACGCCATTTGCTTTTCCTATCTTTTCAATGGGATCTTTTTAACGCCGGTATTTAGAGTCTTGGCTGAAGTGAGCATTAGAAATCTAACGACAAAACTCCAGCCGCAGAAAAAAGTCAGTAGTTAAGAGCTTTCTGGGCTAACGCCGGTTCATAAAGCTCTTAACTACTGTGCTCTAAAGTACACTAACACCCATAAACTACCTATGTACCCCTAAACTGAGGCCCCCCCACATCGCTGCAACTCTATTAAAAAATTTTAACCCCTAATCTGCCGCTTCGTACACCGCCGCCACCTACGTTATCCCTATGTACCCCTAATCTGCTGCCCCTAATACCGCCGACACCTACATAATATTTATTAACCCCTAATCTGCCGCCCCCAACGTCGCCGCCACCTACCTACACTTATTAACCCCTAATCTGCCAACCGGACCGCACCGCTACTATAATAAATGTATTAACCCCTAATCCGCCTCACTCCCGCCTCAATAACCCTATAATAAATAGTATTAACCCCTAATCTGCCCTCCCTAACATCGCCGACACCTAACTTCAAGCATTAACCCCTAATCTGCCGACCGGAGCTCACCGCTACTCTAATACATTTTTTAACCCCTAAAGCTAATTCTAACCCTAACACCCCCCTAAGTTAAATATAATTTTTATCTAACGAAATAAATTAACTCTTATTAAATAAGTTATTCCTATTTAAAGCTAAATACTTACCTGTAAAATAAACCCTAATATAGCTACAATATAAATAATAATTATATTGTAGCTATTTTAGGATTAATATTTATTTTACAGGCAACTTTGTATATATTTTAACAAGGTACAATAGCTATTAAATAGTTAATAACTAATAGCTACCTAGTTAAAATAATTACAAAATTACCTGTAAAATAAATCCTAACCTAAGTTACAAATACACCTACACTATCAATAAATTAAATAAACTACAAATATCTAAACTAAAATACAATAAAATAATCTAAACTAAATTACAAAAAATAAAAAAAATTACAAGATTAAACCTAACACTACACTATCAATAAATTAATTAAATACAATACCTACAAATAAATACAATGAAATAAACTAACTAAAGTACAAAAAATAAAAAAGAACTAAGTTACAAAAAATAAAAAAATATTTACAAACATTAGAAAAATATTACAACAATTTTAAACTAATTACACCTACTCTAAGCCCCCTAATAAAATAACAAAGACCCCCAAAATAAAAAAATGCCCTACCCTATTCTAAAATTGAAATAGAAAAGCTCTTTTACCTTACCAGCCCTTAAAAGGGCCCTTTGCGGGGCATGCCCCAAAGAATTCAGCTCTTTTGCCTGGAAAAAAACATACAATACCCCCTCCCACATTACAACCCACCACCCACATACCCCTAATCTAACCCAAACCCCCTTAAATACACTAAACACTAAGCCCCTGAAGATCTCCCTACCTTGTCTTCACCACGCCGAGTTCACCGATCCGTCCACCGAAGTCTTGATCCAAGCCTCTGAAGTCTTGATCCAAGCCCAAGCGGGGGCTGAAGAGTGACGTCCATCCTCTGGCTGAAGTCTTGATCCAAGCGGGCAGAAGAGGACATCCGGACCGGCAAACATCTTCATCCAAGCAGCATCTTCTATGTTCTTCAATCCTATGATGACCGATTGATCTTCAAGACCTCCAGCGCGGATCCATCCATCTTCACCGACGACTTCCCAATGAATGACGGTTCCTTTAAGGGACGTCATCCAAGATGGCGTCCCTCGAATTCCGATTGGCTGATAGGATTCTATCAGCCAATCGGAATTAAGGTAGGAAAATTCTGATTGGCTGATGGAATCAGCCAATCAGATTCAAGTTCAATCCGATTGGCTGATCCGATCAGCCAATCAGATTGAGCTTGCATTCTATTGGCTGATCGGAACAGCCAATAGAATGCGATCTCAATCTGATTGGCTGATTGGATCAGCCAATCGGATTGAACTTGAATCTGATTGGCTGATTCCATCAGCCAATCAGAATTTTCCTAACTTAATTCCGATTGGCTGATAGAATCCTATCAGCCAATCGGAATTCGAGGGACGCCATCTTGGATGACGTCCTTTAAAGGAACCGTCATTCGTCAGGAAGTCGTCGGTGAAGATGGATGGATCCGCGCTGGAGGTCTTGAAGATCAGCCGGTCGTCATCGGATGGAAGAACATAGAAGATGCGGCTTGGATGAAGATGTTTGCCGGTCCGGATGTCCTCTTCTGCCCGCTTGGATCAAGACTTCAGCCGGAGGATGGACGTCACTCTTCAACCCCCGCTTGGGCTTGGATCAAGACTTCGGAGGCTTGGATCAAGACTTCGGTGGACGGATCGGTGAACCCGGTGTGGTGAAGACAAGGTAGGGAGATCTTCAGGCGCTTAGTGTTAGGTTTATTTAAGGGGGGTTTGGGTTAGATTAGGGGTATGTGGGTGGTGGGTTGTAATGTTGGGGGGGGTATTGTATGGTTTTTTTCCAGGCAAAAGAGCTGAATTCTTTGGGGCATGCCCCGCAAAGGGCCCTTTTAAGGGCTGGTAAGGTAAAAGAGCTTTTCTATTTTAATTTTAGAATAGGGTAGGGCATTTTTTTTATTTTGGCGGTCTTTGTTATTTTATTAGGGGGCTTAGAGTAGGTGTAATTAGTTTAAAATTGTTGTAATATTTTTCTAATGTTTGTAAATATTTTTTTATTTTTTGTAACATAGTTCTTTTTTATTTTTTGTACTTTAGTTAGTTTATTTAATTGTATTTAATTGTAGGTATTTTATTTAATTAATTTATTTATAGTGTAGTGTTAGGTTTAATTGTAGATAATTGTAGGTATTTTATTTAATTAATTTATTGCTAGTGTAGTGTTAGGTTTAATTGTAACTTAGGTTAGGATTTATTTTACAGGTAATTTTGTAATTATTTTAACTAGGTAGCTATTACATAGTTATTAACTATTTAATAGCTATTGTACCTGGTTAAAATAATTACAAAGTTACCTGTAAAATAAATATTAATCCTAAAATAGCTACAATATAATTATAATTTATATTGTAGCTATATTAGGGTTTATTTTACAGGTAAGTATTTAGCTTTAAATAGGATTATTTATTTAATTCGTTAGATTTAAATTATATTTAAGTTAGGGGGGTGTTAGTGTTAGGGTTAGACTTAGCTTTAGGGGTTAATACATTTATTATAGTAGCGGTGAGATCCGGTCGGCAGATTAGGGGTTAATTATTGTAGGTAGGTGGAGGCGACGTTGGGGGCGGCAGATTAGGGGTTAATAAATATAATATAGGGGTCGGCGGTGTTAGGGGCAGCAGATTAGGGGTACATAGGGATAACGTAGGTTGCGGCGGTGTACAGAGCGGCAGATTAGGGGTTAATAATAATATGCAGGGGTCAGCGATAGCGAGGGTGGCAGATTAGGGGTTAATAAATATAATATAGGGGTCGGCGGTGTTAGGGGCAGCAGATTAGGGGTACATAGGTATAATGTAGGTTGCGGCGGTGTACGGAGCGGCAGATTAGGGGTTAATAATAATATGCAGGGGTCAGCGATAGCGGGGGCGGCAGATTAGGGGTTAATAAATATAATATAGGGGTCGGCGGTGTTAGGGGCAGCAGATTAGGGGTACATAGGTATAATGTAGGTTGCGGCGGTGTACGGAGCGGCAGATTAGGGTTTTAATAATAATATGCAGGGGTCAGCGATAGCGGGGGCGGCAGATCAGGGGTTAATAAGTGTAAGGTTAGGGGTGTTTAGACTCGGGGTAGATGTTAGAGTGTTAGGTGCAGACTTAGGAAGTGTTTCCCCATAGGAAACAATGGGGCTGCGTTAGGATCTGAACGCTGCTTTTTTGCAGGTGTTAGGTTTTTTTTCAGCTCAAACTGCCCCATTGTTTTCTATGGGGGAATCGTGCATGAGCACGTTTTTGAAGCTGGCCGCGTCTGTAAGCAACGCTGGTATTTAGAGTTGCAGTGGCGGTAAATATGCTCTACGCTCCCTTTTTTGGAGCCTAACCAGTGGCGACTCTAGGAACAATATTTAGGGGGGGCATATAAGACACCACAGTCAAAACTGGGGGGGCACTAATAATTTTCTCCACTAAATCATACCACTGAAAAAACTAAATAAATATATATAAATACGATTCCAAAATGCCATAGTAATGCGGTTTGCAAATAATACCTTTTTATTGTACTAACCTACTACTTAAAAGACAAGCTTTTGAGTTTTCCTTTCTTCCTCAGGTATTGCTTCAAGCCTGAGAAAGAGAGGAAAACTCTCAAAATCTTTTCTTTATAGTAAAGCAATTTCGGCAAACACTAGGGCACACAACCTATGACCCTGCAACATGCACAGTCCTGGGTGCTCAATCGCACTCTCAGGCAGCGGCACTGTCCCCAGAGTCACAGGCAGTTAACCCCAGACAAGTCTGGGTGCAAGGCCCATAGTGAAAATTACAAAATAAATTAATACAACCCACAAAACTGGAACTGGGTTTCTCCCATTTGGCCAGATGCAGTAACAAACTCTTCCAGTTTTGCTTTTAATCTTAGCTTATATACAGTATATATATATATACATATACACACATACATATCAGTATATAGTACAGCACTAAAGTATATATATTATGAATATCAGTATACAGTACAGCAGTAAATACCGTAAATATTTTAAATAAATAAGTGATTATTATAAACAAACTTAATAATTTTCCTACCTAACTAATACTATAGTTTATGGAAAATAATATAATACTGTACAAAAATACCCTGGAAACTATAGTAGAGCAGTAGTTCTTACCAAAATCTCAGAGATTTATATACTGTATATATGTTGTGTATCAGTGTGACTGTGTAGTATACTCACACACAACATATACATACAGTATATAAATCTCAGAGATTTATATACTGTATATATGTTGTGTATCAGTGTGACTGTGTAGTATACTCACACACAACATATACATACAGTATATAAATCTCAGAGATTTATATACTGTATATATGTTGTGTATCAGTGTGACTGTGTAGTATACTCACACACAACATATACATACAGTATATAAATCTCAGAGATTTATATACTGTATATATGTTGTGTATCAGTGTGACTGTGTAGTATACTCACACACAACATATACATACAGTATATAAATCTCAGAGATTTTGGTAAGAACTATTGCTCTACTATAGTTTGGTATGTCCAAATAGCAAACATATCTATGTAAATTTACAAGAATAAATCAAAAGTAGTAATTTCCAAAACATATGCATCTGGCATAACATGTCATAGCGAAAAATACAATACAATGTCAGTTCTAACAAGAATTGAGGAAAAAAATACATAACAAAACATTTTATAATCAGATATGAGCTTGAGCTGCAGCCTCTCTAAGGAGCAAGAGACAGCTATTTTTTTTACAGCAAAAGCAACTAAAAAAAATGTATATAAAGTTTATATTAAAACAATTGAGCTGCATTTCTCTTTAACAAGCTAAAACCATTCCTTACAGACAGACTGTTTGACTTACATATTTAGCAATAGGGAACAGATATTGTGAATATTTGTTTAAATGGTAGTTTTTCCTCATGCTGCAAAATAACCTCAACTTAGGAATCTGCAGCTTTTTAATTGTCATCCAAGTAAAACAACAGTCTTTTGGAGTGAGTTTCTCCCTTGTTCTCTGGGGTTGGGGCGGGCTTCCTAGATATATTTGCATTCTTGTTGAAGGTAAAGGGCTTTGGAGTTGGACATAGACAAAAGCAGACTTTCAACAATTAGTAGTCAGTGTGTTAGCAACTTTGAAGAACTTTTGACAAATTAGGTTGTCCCCTTTAAAATAGTCTAGCGTGCTGCAAATCAGTGCTACTGTCCCTTTAACAGATGTCACATACCCATTATAGTAAAACACAAAGGTGCTCAGATCATTGCTGCCACATATCTTAGAGTATTTACACATGGCTGGAATAATAGTAGTGATTTCAGAGTACTAATTATTTATAATTAACCAGCTCTAGCAGCCTGATAAGCAGGGCCAGTGATAGGATTTTTGGCTACACAGTCAAATAGGCATTTTGCCATATATATATATATATATATATATATATATATATATATATATATATATATATATATATATATATATATATATATATATATATATATATATATATATATATATATATATATATGAGAGATAGGGCCCCATTTACTACACAGTCCCCCTAACACATCCTTCCCTCCCCGAGCTCCAGGATACACACACATAGACACAAATGCATACACACATAGACAATCACACACAAAGATATATACATACACACACACAGTATATATGCACGCACATACACAAATACACCCACACTACACATACATAAAGACACATACATACACAGACACAAATACAGAAACATACACACATAGACACAAAGGCGTACACATATAGACAATCACACACACACATATACACAAATACATACAAACACATATGTACATGCACATTTACATCATATTCCATTTTATACTGCATAGGCATAAAGCACAATAAAAACACATGCTGGCACCTAAATTTGCACTAAAGTTTAGGTATGTAGTTTGTTAATCCTGCCTCTGCTCTGGAATGTAATCTTAACTAAAGGCACAGAGACTGTAAATAACAGTGATAGGACCCAGTCTTTACACTGAGTGCCCTGCTAAATGAAGCATGACTAAACTGATAAGACTGTTAATGACCTGAATACACGTTGTTTTAAAGTATGCAAAGAATATTAGTACTCACTGGGGACACACTTCATGGGTGGACCGCTCTGCACATAAATCAGTAATCACAGAGGAAGCAATAAATCAACAAGCTGCTCTCTCCCAGTGACCAGAGTGTCACTCTTTGATCTCAGATGGCTGGAGGACCAGGACCAAATAAAATTAGAGCAACGGACCAGTGTGGGGAACGTTAATTGGGGGAGGCAGGCAACTGCTACTAAGGTGTTATCAGTTTAGCTAGGACTGAGCTGTATGTCTGATCTGCCACTGTTAACTACACATTATACAGCTGGTCTGCAACTCTACTCCCCCCACTGTCCCACACATCTTGTAAGTACCAGAGAGTCCCTAAGATAACAAATGGTGACAAAAAAAACTGTTCTGTTTTTTTTCAGATACAAACACCACCAGGATCTGGTAATTAAACCGGGTGCTTTGATCCTGTGCAGCACGGAGTCCTTTACTGATGTGTTCATTTCTGCATGTGGACTTGGTGCTGCACAGAATTAAAGCACATCCTTTAATTACCAGGTACTTGCAATATCTGTATCTGCATTGGGACATGATATGAATTTGAGGCATGTTTGAATGTGCCAGTAGCAACTTACCTCTTTGTGTCACTGATCGCTTTTAGCTTTTATCCACCGGTCCTGACACAAGTCGCTAGCACACAATGATGTTTCTCTTCTTGGCAGAGTCACTCACACAGACTGGAGTTTCACTGTCTACACTCTGCAGCATGCTTTCACACGTGGCCGCCGCGCTCCAGCTTCCTTCCTACTGCATTCCATTGCATGTGCTCAGTGCTGTGCTGAAGAGAGCTAAGGGTCTGTCAGCCCCGCCTTCCCAGAATCCCCACTAACAGTTATGAATAGAAGCATTTTCAATGCAGTGGGATTGGCTGGGTGGCTCAGGGGCGGGCCCAGTTGATCAATACTCTGGCAGCGGTGCAGCACAATTGGGCTTTGCTTTACATAATGTCATGTGACATCAGTAACGGTCCGGTACCATATTACATTAAAAAATCAGAAGACAGCAGAAACATTTTATTAATACACTGTAACAGACTATTAGGACACTTGCCCATAAATTCTGTACATGTCATATGACTTTAGCAGTCGGCACGGTACTGTTAGGACAAAAAAAAAAAACACTTTAAACTTAATTTGTTTAATTAGGGGGGGCAAGCGGGGGGGCAAAAAAAATTTTCAGGGGGGCAATTGCCCCCCCTTGCCCCCCTGTAGTGACGCCTATGAGCCTAACGCAGCCATTCTGTGAACTCTAAATACCAGCTGTATTTAAAAGGTGCGGGGGAAAAAAGCATGCGTAGCTAACGCATCCCTTTGGCCGCAGAACTCTAAATCTAGGCCAAAGTCTTTTCTTCCTTTCAGCAGTAAAAACAACAGCATCAATTTGTAATCACATCTGGTAATGTTTGAGACATCTCTCTAAGATGTTGCCCAACAACTCTCCTGTCCCCCTCTCAGCAATTTTAATAATTAAACTACAGTTTAGCAGGCGTGTCTAATGTTATGTCAATAATATCATATCATGTAGCAAGCAATTAGCAAAACTTTTTCTCATGACAATTAAAAAAGATTCTCACACTAGTGCTTCATATCGGAATGCAACACCCCCTGCTTTGTAGATAAGAACACTGATTGAGAATATAAAAGCAGAGTGGAATACAAGTGTAACATTTCTTAAAGGCATTCTTAAAGGCATTTCTGTTAAATGTATATATGATATATACAGTATGTATCTAGAAAGCAAAGTTTTAATATAAACTGCTAATACATTAACTGTTTGATTAATTATTTGTGCATGGAATCATGAAAAGTTACCAATTCCTTAAAGTATGCTTTACTACATTAAAGTAATGGTAAATTTCAGACTTTAAGAATGCTGCAATGAAAAATATATTAGTGTACAAGCAAAACCAAATAATTATATATATATATATATATATATATATATATATATATATATATATATATATATATATATATATATATAATAAAAGATATATAATCCTGCTTGATATCTTCTGTTCCTCCACCCCACTTAATTTCCTCTTTTGGATGAGCTGTAACATAGAGAGCAGTCCCACCCAATCTCTATATAGGCTTCCTAAGGGCTTTCAAAGGTCTGGACTTCAAGAGTGTCGTAAAAACACACACACTGTAATAGAAGCATTACTAGAGGCACAGATTTAACCCTTTTCATGGATATATTAAAAAAGGTACATATATACTTTTTTAATGGCAAAGAATATATATATGGCGTTTGATTAGCTTATGTTTACCATCACTTTAAGTACATACAGAAAGAGAAGCAATCTGCCAGGGGTGAACAACAACTCAGTAGCCCAGTTACCACCATAAGTAGCTTCTTTTAGCCCAATAGTGCTTTACACAGAGGAGAAATTTCATGAAGTATATCAGTCGACAACATACAGTGTAACAAGGTAAGTTCAGTCACAAAATTCCAGGCATTTCTGCTCTGAACAAAGGAAATGGCAACCCAAGATGATCATTCCAGCCTCCTTTGGGCCTCAACAATGGGGTGCAGCTGTATCCCCTTAAGCACTTTGGCAAAGGATTCCACGTCTGGTTTCCCCCATCACCCTAAGGCCCAGATGATCGAAAGTGCTTAGAGGCGGCAAAATATTCTAAGGGATTCGCTTCTATGGCAAGCAAGCTTGTCAGAATATTTCAAGCTCCTGATATATCGTCATCGCTGAGAGACGTTTACTATACATGCCATTGGTCGACAATGCTGGCTTAGGCAACACCCAGCATCGCCAACTGGCATCTGCCTAACCGCTAATCCTAATACTCCTAAACCAAAGAACCCCCATGATCGCAAACTAACACTACACTAATAAACATCTAAACCGCCATCTACCCACTGCAAGTCGCTAACTATTAACCACTAAACCGCAAAAAAACACCACTAGTATCTATCTATTAACCCTGATGGTGCCACATACCCACCACAATCTAACTATTAACCCCTATGCCGCCATATACCCACCATAATCAACTAATTCTTAACCTCTTTGTCACTAACTATAAAGCCCTATGCCACCATAAACTTCAAACACAAACGGCTAGATTTAGAGTTCTGCGGCCAAAGGGGTGCGTTAGCTACGCATGCTTTTTTTCCCCCGCACCTTTTAAATACCCCTGGTATTTAGAGTTCACAGAAGGGCTGAGTTAGGCTCCAAAAGGGAGCGTATAGCATATTTACCGCCACTGCAACTCTAAATACCAGCGTTGCTTACGGACGCGGCCAGCTTCAAAAACGTGCTTGTGCACGATTCCCCATAGAAAACCATGGGGCTGTTTGAGCTGAAAAAAACCTAACACCTGCAAAAAAGCAGCGTTCAGCTCCTAACGCAGCCCCATTGTTTCCTATGGGGAAACACTTCCTAAGTCTGCACCTAACACCCTAACATGTACCCCGAGTCTAAACACCCCTAACCTTATGCTTATTAACCCCTAATCTGCTGCCCCGCTATCGCTGACCCCTGCATATTATTATTACCCCCTAATCTGCCGCTCTGTACACCGCCGCAACCTACGTTATCCCTATGTACCCCTAATCTGCTGCCCCTAACACCTCCGACCCCTATGTTATATTTATTAACCTCTAATCTGCCGCCCCCGCTATCGCTGACCCCTGCATATTATTATTAACCCCTAATCTGCCGCTCCGTACACCGCCGCAACCTACGTTATCCCTATGTACCCCTAATCTGCTGCCCCTAACACCGCCGACCCCTATGTTATATTTATTAACCCCTAATCTGCCACCCCCGCTATCGCTGACCCCTGCATATTATTATTAACCCCTAATCTGCCGCTCCGTACACCGCCGCAACCTACGTTATCCCTATGTACCCCTAATCTGCTGCCCCTAACACCGCCGACCCCTATATTATATTTATTAACCCCTAATCTGCCGCCCCCAACGTCGCCTCCACCTACCTACAATAATTAACCCCTAATCTGCCGACCGGATCTCACCGCTACTCTAATAAATGTATTAACCCCTAAAGCTAAGTCTAACCCTAACACTAACACCCCCCTAAATTAAATATAATTTAAATCTAACTAAATAAATGAACTCTTATTAAATAAATTATTCCTATTGAAAGCTAAATACTTACCTGTAAAATAAACCCTAATATAGCTACAATATAAATTATAATTATATTGTAGCTATTTTAGGATTAATATTTATTTTACAGGCAACTTTGTAATTATTTTAACCAGGTACAATAGCTATTAAATAGTTAATAACTATTTAATAGTTACCTAGTTAAAATAATTACAAAATTACCTGTAAAATAAATCCTAACCTAATTTACAATTAAACCTAACACTACACTATCAATAAATAAATTAAATAAACTACCTACAATTATCTACAATTAAACCTAACACTAAACTATCAATAAATTAATTAAATACAATACCTACAAATAAATACAATGAAATAAACTAACTAAAGTACAAAAAATAAAAAAGAACTAAGTTACAAAAAATAAAAAAATATTTACAAACATTAGAAAAATATTACAACAATGTTAAACTAATTACACCTACTCTAAGCCCCCTAATAAAATAAGAAAGACCCCCAAAATAAAAAAATGCCCTACCCTATTCTAAAATTAAAATAGAAAAGCTCTTTTACCTTACCAGCCCTGAAAAGGGCCCTTTGCGGGGCATGCCCCAAAGAATTCAGCTCTTTTGCCTGTAAAAAAAAACATACAATACCCCCCCAACATTACAACCCACAACCCACATACCCCTAATCTAACCCAAACCCCCCTTAAATAAACCTAACACTAAGCCCCTGAAGATCTTCCTACCTTATCTTCACCACGCCGGGTTCACCGATCGATCCAGAAGAGCCTCCGATGTCTTGATCCAAGCCCAAGCGGGGGCTGAAGATGTCCATGATCCGGCTGAAGTCTTCATCCAAGCGGGAGCTGAAGAGGTCCATGATCCGGCTGAAGTCTTCTATCAAGCGGCATCTTCAATCTTCTTTCTTCCGGATCCATGTTCATCGCGCTGACGCGGAACATCCATCTTCACCGACGACTTCCTGATGAATGACGGTTCCTTTAAGGGACGTCATCCAAGATGGCGTCCCTCGAATTCCGATTGGCTGATAGGATTTTATCAGCCAATCGGAATTAAGGTAGGAAAATTCTGATTGGCTGATGGAATCAGCCAATCAGAATCAAGTTCAATCCGATTGGCTGATCCGATCAGCCAATCAGATTGAGCTCGCATTCTATTGGCTGTTCCGATCAGCCAATAGAATGCAAGCTCAATCTGATTGGCTGATTGGATCAGCCAATCGGATTGAACTTGATTCTGATTGGCTGATTTCATCAGCCAATCAGAATGTTCTTACCTTAATTCCGATTGGCTGATAGAATCCTATCAGCCAATCGGAATTCGAGGGACGCCATCTTGGATGACGTCCCTTAAAGGAACCGTCATTCGTCGGGAAGTCGTCGGTGAAGATGGATGTTCCGCGTCGGCGGGATGAACATGGTTCCGGAAGAAAGAAGATTGAAGATGCCGCTTGATAGAAGACTTCAGCCCGATCATGGACCTCTTCAGCTCCCGCTTGGATGAAGACTTCAGCCCGATCATGGACCTCTTCAGCTCCTGCTTGGATGAAGACTTCAGTCGGATCATGGACATCTTCAGCCCCCGCTTGGGCTTGGATCAAGACATCGGAGGAGCTCTTCTGGATCGATCAGTGAACCCGGCGTGGTGAAGACAAGGTAGGGAGATCTTCAGGGGCTTAGTGTTAGGTTTATTTAAGGGGGGTTTGGGTTAGATTAGGGGTATGTGGGTGGTGGGTTGTAATGTTGGGGGGGGTATTGTATGTTTTTTTTTACAGGCAAAAGAGCTGAATTCTTTGGGGCATGCCCCGCAAAGGGCCCTTTTAAGGGCTGGTAAGGTAAAAGAGCTTTTCTATTTTAATTTTAGAATAGGGTAGGGCATTTTTTATTTTATTTTAGTTTAAAATTGTTGTAATATTTTTCTAATGTTTGTAAATATTTTTTTATTTTTTGTAACTTAGTTCTTTTTTATTTTTAGTTAGTTTATTTAATTGTATTTATTTGTAGGTATTGTATTTAATTAATTTATTGATAGTGTAGTGTTAGGTTTAATTGTAGATAATTGTAGGTATTTTATTTAATTAATTTATTGATAGTGTAGTGTTAGGTTTAATTGTAACTTAGGTTAGGATTTATTTTACAGGTAATTTTGTAATTATTTTAACTAGGTATCTATTAAATAGTTATTAACTATTTAATAGCTATTGTACCTGGTTAAAATAAATACAAAGTTGCCTGTAAAATAAATATTAATCCTAAAATAGCTACAATATAATTATTATTTATATTGTAGCTATATTAGGGTTTATTTTACAGGTAAGTATTTAGTTTTAAATAGGAATAATTTATTTAATAAGAGTTAATTTATTTTGTTAGATAAAAATTATATTTAACTTAGGGGGGTGTTAGGGTTAGGGTTAGAATTAGCTTTAGGGGTTAAAAAATTTATTAGAGTAGCGGTGAGCTCCGGTCAGCAGATTAGGGGTTAATGCTTGAAGTTAGGTGTCAGCGATGTTAGGTAGGGCAAATTGGGGGTTAATACTATTTATTATAGGGTTATTGAGGCGGGAGTGAGGCGGATTAGGGGTTAATACATTTATTATAGTAGCGGTCCGGTCAGCAGATTAGGGGTTAATAAGTGTAGGTAGGTGGCGGCGACGTTGGGGGCGGCAGATTAGGGGTTAATAAATATTATGTAGGTGTCGGTGGTATTAGGGGCAGCAGATTAGGGATACATAGGGATAACGTAGGTGGCGGCGGTGTACGGAGCGGCAGATTAGGGGTTAAATATTTTTAATAGAGTGGCGGCGATGTGGGGGGGGCCTCGGTTTAGGGGTACATAGGTAGTTTATGGGTGTTAGTGTACTTTAGAGCACAGTAGTTAAGAGCTTTATAAACCGGCGTTAGCCCAGAAAGCTTTTAACTACTGACTTTTTTCTGCGGCTGGAGTTTTGTCGTTCGATTTCTAATGCTCACTTCAGCCAAGACTCTAAATACCAGCGTTAGAAAGATCCCATTGAAAAGATAGGATACGCAAATGGCGTAGGGGGATCTGCGGTATGGAAAAGTCATGGCTGCAAAGTGAGCGTTAGACCCTTTCCTGACTGACTCCAAATACCAGCGGGCGGTAAAAACCAGCATTAGGAGCCTCTAACGCTGGTTTTGACGGCTACCGCCAAACTCTAAATCTAGGCCAAACTAAACTAGCACCTAACCCCCTCTAAACTAAACCCCCGAAGTTAGAAATATTAAAAAAATCTAAGTAACAAAAAAAAGCCAAACCCCAAATTAAATATAGCCCTACTCTACCTAACCCCTCTAATCTACCCCCCCTCTAAACTAACCCCACTAAGTTATAATAAGAAAAGCTAAGTTACAAAAATAAAAGCTATTACATAAAAAAATAAACTACAGTATCCAAAATAAAAAAAATATACCCAACACTAAACTACATGCCTCATAAGATAAAAAAAAAATAAAAAGCTAGGTTTTTGTTTGTTAGATTTTGTTATTTTGGGGGTGGATGGTTTCTTTAATGTAGGTGAGGATTTTGTAACTGTATGGGGGTTGATTTGGTGATTATTGATGGTTACCATTTTTAGGCCTTAATAAACTAACCACCCCCTGCATGGGGGTTGATTAGTGATTAGGTTAGGGTAGCTTAGGGGTTAATAGTGCATTTATCTATAGTTTTCAAAATATTATACATTCTTATGTATGATGCATATTCTTTAAGCTAATTAGGTTAGGGCAGCTTAGGGGTTATTAGTGGATTTATCTACAATTTTCAAAATAGTATGCATTCTTATGTATGATACATATTCTTTTAACTATTGTATATAAATTAATATGTATTTCTTTTTTCTTGTTGTGTTTTTTTATTTTAAATATAAATATATATTTTAAAATGTATATTCATGTTACAAAAGGCATTAGTGTTACAATTGTTTTATTGCGTAACAGGCATGCAGTTATGTGATTCTATTATTATAATGCAACTGTCTTTTATTACAGAAATATCTATTTTAAAAATATATTTTTATTTACAATAATAAATGCATTAAGCAAGAATATCTACATTTAATGTATATATCCAATACTAATATGAATTATACATGACCATGCATTTTTTTCAAAGATTGTAGATATGTAGTCAGGCCTTGCATTGATATTCAGTATTTAAACAGTTATGCATGTATATTGCATAATGGTTTGAGTATTGCATATACATTAAAAAATAATTATGTTAGCTTGTTGTGTTTATTAGTGATAACATAGATATATATGTTAATATATATTTATGTTATAGTATTCAGTATCATTATATAATATTCTTACATAACAGGCATGCAGTTATGTAGACCTATAATATTAATTATACTGAAATAATAAACACAACGAGCAACATTAATTGCATTTTAATTTATATGCAAATATTTAAACATTATTCATTCTAAATAAATAACAATGCATCATTTAAATATTGAATATTTATGTGTAGGGCTTTAGCTTCTACAGTTAGTTTTAGGCTATGGTAGATTAGGGGTAAATGTTTAAATAATATACTTTGTCATGTGCAATGCATATTGTTTAAAGTATTATAGAAATCTTAAAAGGGATTTAATGGTTGCTTAATATTATTTTAAACATAAACATATATTTTTATATTAGCAAGCAACCATTAAATCCCTTTTACGATATCTCCAATACTTTAAATAATCTACATTGTAAACACTGGAGGACTACCAAAACCTCTCTGGCCTACATGGGCTCTTGGAACCTGAATTGAGCTCTAGTCTGCCGCTACTTAAAAGGGGTGTCGATTGAGTAGGGTGCAAGGGATCAAGACGTTCAAAAGTAAAAAAAGTGAGTCGGGGCAACAGGCTCAAAATTTAAAACAACGTTTATTGCCAAAGTACAAAATAGCGGGGAATGCTGAAAGTGACTGCTGTATGAAGAGGAGTTACAATTTCTATATGCATCTGATGGTGACGTGAAAACAGGGGGAGGATCAACTCAAGAGGAGACAGACTGTGACAGTGACTGATGTCTGAGCCGTGAATAGCGGAAGACTATTGACGGATTAAGAGGTACTGTTCATTCCCTAAAGCAGTTTGTTAGACTGTGCCTTTTTTATGAGTAACCACTCTGTTTATTAGATCCGCTGCTCCTTGCAACTGTTTGAGCGCTGTTATAGGGATTGTTTGGAGGAGAGGAACTGCAAGGGATCAAGTTGTTTTTTTAGTATGTTGTTGGCAATTTGATGAGGCACCTAGGGATCCCCCTTGTTAAGGGGTGCTACCTTCTGGGAGGAATGGGGGATTTGAAGGGTCCACCATTCTCCCATAAAGTAGCATCCCCAAACATGTGGTATCCCTAGATGCCTTATCAAATTGCTGACAACATACTAAAAGACCAACTTGATCCTTTGCACCCTAGTCGATATACACCCCATTTAAGAAGTGGTGGACTGGGCTTAATTACAGTCCGTAGCTAAGTTCCAGGAGCCCGTCTAGGCTGGAGAGGTTTTGCTGGTCCTCTGGTGGTTGGCCACCGGCATTTTAGCGTATCTCTGAGACACATTATTTAAACATTGATGATAACTTTAGCGACATAGCTTCATAGTTATAATGGGGAAGTTTATGAATTATAGTTTAGTGTATTATAGTGAGTTATTTTTTTTACAGTAGGCAGCTAGCTGGGGCGTTCCAGGAGATTGTTGTTTATACATGTCATCAGTATAGGCAATATTAGGGACTTAGCTCAGTGTTTCTGGAGTGTATAGGCTATGTGTAGGGGGAGTGTAGCTTAGCCGTAACGTAGAAATAGGCATTTAGGGGGAGTTAGTGAGGCAGGAGTATCCTGCACTTCGCTTTAAACACATAGACATAAGATTGATATGTTCAAAGCAGCGAAGTGCAGGTTGTGAGGAGGGTAGTGGCCATGTTTGTCTTGCTAGCTATCAGCTGCCAAGACAACATCACCTGAGCTAGTTAGTGTAGGTGTAAATAAACTTAGATCCTCACAGTAATATTTGAAGTGTACCTAAACTGAAACTAATTTTAGTTTCAGTGAGCGCGCTGTTTGCACTGTGTAGATACACTTTAAATATGCCCCCCCCCCGCAGTAAAATGCAGATGAGCAGGGATGTGGGCGGTGATGTCACACTCCCATTGACTACCAAGGGAGCGACATCATTGCTCGCCGGCATCACTTGGACACTCCCCTTTTTTTAGATTATTCCAATAGAGGCCATCAAAGCAGTTTCCCGACGGTCTGTCGATGTTTTGAAAATCGGGGCCTGAGGGAGATTTTCCCCAGGATCATAATACAAATACATACAGAGAGAGAAGCAGTCTGCCAGCAATGAGCAACAGCTCAGTGGCTTCTTCTATGGCCCAGTTACCACCTGGGAGTAGCTTCTTTTAGCCAAATTGTGCTTTTTTACAGAGGAGAACTTTCCTGAAGTATATCAGTGTGATTCTGCCTAACAAGGTCAGTCCAACCCAGAAATACCAGGCAATTCTCCTCTGAACAAGAAAAATGGCAACCCAGATGATCTTTCAGCCTACGTTGGACCTGTTACTGGCAGATTGCTTCTCTTTCTGTATGTATTATTACATATTACATATTTCAGTATTAGGGGGGATATATATCCACTCATTACTATTTTATGTGCGTATCCCTTCTCCCAGCTTGATTTTCTAAACTGTATTTATAAGAAAGAAGTTTGATAATGTGATTATTATATATAATTATTGTTGTAAATATTTTTTAAGTTGTATGTTATGTGCCAAAATATTATTCTAGTACAGGGTCTATAGGATTTTACAGCTATCATAACATACAATATACATAAATAATTTTGCCCACACCACTATTTTTTGAAAAAGAAAATTGATAATATGATTGTTATGAATATCTGTTCACATACATGCCCTTCACCCTGTTATATAATAGCTAAACCCCCGAAATCACCATTTTGTTTGTTGGAAATCGGGCACATTACAATACAAAAATCATTAGCTTCAGTAAGCAAGTATAAGATTGTTATCAACCCCTATATCATAAATAAGCGGTTGCATAAAATATTTTTTTCCCTAAAAAACATTAATAAATGACAAAAATGTTAATTCGTTTTTTTACACAAATATACAAGTTTTTACCTTGTTTTAAACACATAGCTTATTTTCTATTAATGCATAATACCTGCCCATACCTGTGAATTAAGGGTTGCAGTTATTTGTTGTATTTCTTTTTAATAAGTATGAAAATACACATATGGTTTGACCTATAAGGATTAATATTGTTGGAACATACATGTGCACTCAGGCGGCAGATATTTTGGTACCTGGTAAAAGAACAGATTTTTCTGTATAAACTATTTTTGTTTTTCTAAACTCTAAAGATATGCGCTTACTGTCACCACATAACATCTCATAATACTAATAATACTATAGAAAATATTCTTCCAAAGTCACCAAGTCACTCCTACCTATCTACTATTGTATTGCTTCCCACATCAATTCACTGCTATCACTCTGCTACCCACAAAAACCTTTGTTTTAGGGGGTGGAGTTAACCGTCATACAGAGCAGTCGCCATTTTATAGAGCTCCTTCACAAACATTTATAAAAATGCTTTAAACAAGTTAATTCTACCTACCTACAAGTGGAAGCTCTAGGACTAGTGCCTTTGTTCAGTCCTTCAGGTACACGATCCCTGTCTCCGCAGAGGGAATTTGAGTGCTTGATCGGACATAGGAAATCTAACCGCTACAACCGCCTAAAGGCTCTGAACGATAGCCCCGGTCACGCACGCTGTGCTCTAAGCCACATCAACTAAGCCAAACATCTAATCCAGCTCCGGAGGGTCGGGGATCCGCTCCGGAGCTCAGCTGAGCCTATTTCATCAGCGGCTAACACCGCGCAGAGGTTACAACAGAGATGGCCTTTCCTGACTCAGATTGCAGAATCTTCAACTGTGAGTAGCGTCTGCTTAGACGTTGGCCAGCACTTCTATAAATTAATCATAGCTGCTTCCCTACTTTACAGTAAAAAGTACATACAGCTCCCGGCGCCATTCCAAGCTATAGGCGCATTGACCGCGACCGGTGCGGATCACAACAGACACCGATCTACAGGAGCTCTAGTGGACGCTGCGGGCTGGGGTGAGTGTTTGTTATAATTAGACCGGAGGGTCGGGGCTCCGCTCCGGGTCTATCTGTGGTGCTGCCGCAGTATTAGCTTACTTGGGGCCCGTAAGTCCACTCAGAGGTTTGCTCCCCACATGCCCCACTGTGATACAAGGTGCAGCGTTAGTTGAATTTGGGACTAGTTGTCAATATAGGCATTTAAGCACCACCGGAGGCTATATTCTCGGCACAGATCCTGAATAGTAAAGAAGCGCTGAGACTTAGTGAAAGGGCGCGAAAGGAGGCCATCTTACTTAGCCCTATTTAACGCTGCTTTAGTGATGAGCCTGCACAGTTTCAAACAGAGACACTTCACAAATATCACATATAGTGACGTGCAGTATTGCTTATGGTCTCCCAGTATTGCCCTCCCTTGCAACGTCAACCGCAGTCCCTCAGGCCCATACTTTCTAAGGAGGACATTAATATAAGGGCTATAACTCTACCAAGAAAAGCCACGTGGGTGACCCCCTTGATCAGTTACAAAATATTTATCCTGCTCAGCATAGGGAGGTAGGGAGCTTGGAAATATTAAAACATAGCTAGTTGCCTTCTCCTTACATGGCTCACAAATAAATCTGCTTGAGTTCAAAACAACACAGTTTAACAAGAAACTTTCAGACTTTTGGCCCCCTAACTTAACACCAGCTGTCACCTGACTTAAATACCATTGCTGTTTGGCAGGTCTCTGTGCTACTGAACAGGGTTGCTGTCACACCCATAACCAGCTGCCAAGTCTCTCTTCTCCCTTTCCCGTTGGCCCACGTGCCCACGGGTCATATCCACCTCCCTTTTACCCTACATAGTTCAGAAGGAACATCTCCCCAGGAGAGAGACTGTTGGTATTTGCAAAAGAAGGACCTACAAGCAAGAACCACTTTTCCTGAGCAGCCACTTATTTAGCATTAGACTGCCCCTCGAGACGTGTAGGAAGCTGGTCTCCTTTTCATTGTCTGGGCACCATCATCAAAGTTACAGTTGTGTTGTTGTGTTTATATTTCTGAAACCATAGCATTGGCTTCATCTATCTGGCCTCCCAAAGAATAATACCTAGGGATCATCCTAAACAGCCAGCTGCATTTACATCATCTTTACCCTGGTAAGTATCAGGCGTTGGGAGTGTTCGAATTGTTGGTACAGGGTTAAGGGATTCATATTGCCCACTTACTAAATGCCACCTACTCATTTAGCAGTCTATCTCACTGCGTGCTCTCTCTATTGAGATCTCCTACCCAGTGACTCCTGCAAAAGTTTAACTTCTCAACCTGACCACACAACAGCTTGTTGCTCCTATATTTTGCAGCCACACCAGCCCAGGTCTCATCGAGGTCTGCGTATTTAGTAAAGTTTCTTAAGTTTACAAGTTCCTACTGCATCCCACTTGAGGTCAATTCCCCCCACTGACCAATTTTTCAGCTGCATGGTCATCACTGGAACTAATTTGCAGCCACAAATCACAGCCTGCAGCACATACTGAACTGTTTACTGACCGTATCTCTTAATTAAGCTGAGTTACTTCATTGTCTACATAACTTTCCGTTATGGCTGCTGCGTCAGCTCAGGTGTCTCTGAACTTGGTGTTCAGGGTGTAGTGTTTATGATCTAACCTGCTCTTCATTTTTTCAGGTTCTCTTGCCGATTTAGCTTGGATCTGACACACACCCCTATTTATCACTACTAGCTGGGAGCACACAACCTAGTTCTGGATTTGGGTAATAGAATTCAAGCTTCACATTAGTCCTGTACATACCTAGACCACGCTAACAGGCTAGATCAGGCTTTATACACATTCCCCTCTGCACAACCACGAGAACAATTCTTACCTAATTTACACTCAGGTAAAACACTTTATAAAACTACGCCACTACAAAGGATAATTTTAAATAACACTATTTTGGTATCTACTGCCTGCACTTAGTCTACAGGATGCACGCTTCACATTAGCCCTGCTCATATTCAATTGGATCTACTATACATTCCCCACTGTACACCCTTAAGAACAATTTGGGTCAAATTTATATATAGGTAATTGTACGTTACAGAGCCGTATTTTGAGAACCCTGCTAGAAGTTACTTTGGATTGGTATTTACCGTAATTTCAGATTGTCTGTCTGACCTTGCTACCACTGCTTTTTATTCCCTCACCTCTCCGCTCCCACTCGGCTTGTCCGGGTGGGTCACTTCCAACTTCCCTTCCCCTTCCTTCGGGTCGTATCCCCAATTTCCCCGAGGTGAGGGACCAGAGTTGAGTTATTGTATATAAGTGTTTGCATTTAACATGTGATTGCTACAATTTGTATGGTAAACAGCCCCGCTCTGTAGTACTTATAGTAATGCTCAACCTTCCTATATGATATGATTCATTAACCCTTTTCTTTTCAGCAGAATTTTACAGCCTTTTGCAAATCTAATTCACGCTCACTGTGATTAGGGTGTTCTGTCTTCGTTTAGTCCTAACAACATGCCGCACTTAGGTAGTAAACCTTTTAAATCAGCATCGAAATCTAAAAAGACAGTCTATGATCACTTCTCACAGCAATCTAAGGGCCCAGACATGGAACTCCAAGGAGAGTTAAGTGACCCTGACTCGCAAGATGAGGAGTCCCAAGCTAGTATCCAATCTGCATCTGCCTCACATATTACATCACCGAGAAATCTCTAAAGAAATTACTGGTCTCACAGACTAAATTCATTAAGCAGGAAATTCAGCGAAGTTCAGCAGAATTAAAAAAGAGATCTTGGAGATTGGGGAGAGAGTAGATGCCCTAGAAAGGAAGCAAGACGACATGGTGGTGGATCAATCTAACCTCTTAGCCTACTCAAAAAGCCTGGCTGATCAAATCTCTCAACTGGAACTCAAGGTGGCAGATGTGGAGGACAGATCCAGCCGCAATAACATCAGATTCCGAGGAATCTCGGAATCAGTAGCGCTTGCCGACTTGCAGGAATTTCTGAGGGAACTGTTTCACTCTTTGATCGGTAGCCCAGAGGGCTTGACCGCCACCATGGAGCGTGCGCACAGGGCACTGCGTGCTAGAAACGTGGCTCAAGATAAACCGCGGGATGTAATAGTATGCTTCCACAGTTTCCTATATAAGGATAGGCTGATGCAGGCAGCCTTTAAGAAACCATCTTTAAGCGAGAAATTTAAGGATATCCAGCTCCTTCCTGACCTTTCGGCTCACACCCTACAGCAGAGACGCCACTATCAATCTGTCACTATAACCCTGCGGAAAAACAATATTAAATACAGATGGGGATACCCCACTCGCCTCATCATCACCAAGGACAATCAAACCTTTGTGGCTGCAACACTGGCCCAGGGCCTAACTCTCCTCACCAATTGGGGCCTTAGAACAGAGCCCCCTCCCCAACGGGACCCTCCCTATCCTAAGTTGCGGGACTCCGCCCCAGAGTGGACTGTAAATGATCACAGAGCCAAAAGGGCAAAACTGCCTCAACCCACACCCATCTCTTAACTCCTGGGGCTCGCTTTCCTCAACCATTATATGGGACAAATTTTGCTATTAAAATATAGCCACTTAGTGGTTCTCTGTTCTTAAATTTACAGGATTTATTTTTGCAATACCTGTTGCATGTGTTTTGTTTAAGTTGGTTCTGCTGATTATTATATGATTATATTATTGTTCTCTAGCAAGTTACTCAGTACACTTATATTGTTAGTTTGTATTTTAGTACTTCTTTATAGCAGAACGGGGCTGCTGTTGATGATGCTCTTAGCTTTGTGTACCTTAGCTTAATTTCCTCAACTGCTCCGCCCTCACACAGAAGTCCACTCAAGGACTCATCGAGGTGGACTATTTCCACCACACTTCTGAGCACTTCTCTTAGTGCTCCTTCTCTCCACCCCTCCCTACTCTACTACTCTCTCTATCCTCCCCCCAACCCGCAACACAGTCTAGATACCTTATAGAGCTCTACATTTCCACCCTTCCCATCGGATATGTCCTCTATTAGGCTTTTGACACATAATGTCAGAGGTCTTAACTCGCCTCATAAACGTAGCCTGTTACTTAGGTCGCTGAAACACCATAACCCAGATGTGGTATTCCTTCAGGAGACCCATTGGCTGGATAGGGAACCTCTTAGGCTCATCTCTAAGTCCTATACCCATATTGAAACTGCCTCTTATACCAAAAAAGCCAGAGGAGTATCGATATTGTTGCACAAGCGTTTGGCCTTCGAACTGGTACAGGTTATTAGAGACCCCCAGGCAAGATATGTTATTCTTATCTGTAAAATAAATCATGTCGCTTATACCCTAGTGTCCGTACATCTCCCGAATTCCAAGCAGCCTCACTACCTCAAACACATCCTCCATGCCATCTCTCAGGTCCAACAGGGAAGGGTCCTCATAGCAGGGGACTTTAACATGGTCTGGGACCACTCGATAGACAGAAGACCCAGGTCTACAGATCTAACACCCTCCCCAGCTAAACAACTTTCACACAGTTTCCGGCAAATAATGTCTGCTTCGGGCCTGTATGATATATGGAGGGCTCTACACCCCAGAGATCATGACTATACCCACTTCTCGCACCCCCACAAGCTATATTCAAGGCTTGATTACATCTTCTCCACTGCTGACTCCCTTGATTTAGTTAAGATGGCCAAAATTTCCCTCTGTGCCTGGTCTGATCATGACCAAGTCCAGGCCGACATAACTTCCACTAACACTACTCATATTAGACCCAAATGGAGATTGCCCCACCAGATTCTAGAGGATATACCCTTTAGAGAGGAACTCCGCAGAGATATCACCCACTTCATTCAAACTAATGACAATCTATCGGTCAGGGATGACACATTATGGGGGGCGGCTAAAGCTACAATCAGAGGTCTACTTATTACAAAACAATCGCATCTTAGAAAGCAGGCAGGCCTCACCCTCTCTCAAGCCCATATCAGGTTGAGACAACTGGAAGCAAGCAATAGAAGTACAGTCACAGCAGAAACCACATCTCAAATTATTGAGATTAAAGACCACATCTCCAGGATCGAATTGCGCAGAACCCAACTTAATCTCACCAAGCTTAAGCGTTTATTTTACTATAAAGGTAATAAGGCCGATTCTCTACTAGCAAACAAAATTAGGAACAGGCTAGGGGCATCCCAGATTCACTCCATACGATCATCAGGATCGCTTCTTCAGATCCCGTCTCAGATAGGTGAGGCGTTTGCCGACTACTATGCCAAGCTCTATAATATAGCCACAGCTGAGTCTCCTGGGTCCTCTTCTCAGGAGGTCCTGGAGACTTATCTTCAGACCCTGTCACTTCCCATGCTCGCACCGGAACAATGAGACACCTTATGCTCCCCCTTTTCTCTTCCAGAAGTCTTGTGAGTTATTAAGAACGCGAAGTCCTTCAAGTCCCCTGGCCCAGATGGTTACCCGGCTCATTTCTATAAGGCCTATGCCCAAGAACTTGCCCCGTTGCTGCTAAAGTTTTATAACTTGGCTAGAAAGGAAGGTTGCTTTAAAAGTGAATTTCTAGAAGCCCATATTGTCACCATCCTCAAGCCTGACAAGGACCCGTCGCTTTGCGCGAGTTACAGGCCCATTTCTTTGATAAACACGGACATCAAGTTCTATTCAAAGATACTAGCCAACCTTCTCGCCAATTTTCTACCTTTCCTTATCGACCCGGATCAGGTGGGATTCGTCCCCCTCCGAGAGGGACCAGACAACACGAGGCGTCTCCTTAACATACTTACTTCGGTCTCACGTCTTCGTAGGCCGCTTGCGGTCATCTCTCTTGACGCAGAGAAGGCGTTCGACCGGGTCAGATGGCAATATCTTTGGGCAGTCCTCAAGAGATTCCACTTTCTCCCCAACTTCATAGCGGCCGTTAAGGCCCTCTACTCCACTCCTACTGCATCCGTGAGTGGCCTGGGCTTTCACTCCCCACTCTTTTCCATTACAAACGGCACCAGACAGGGGTGTCCCCTCTCGCCGCTTCTGTTTGCCCTTTCGATAGAACCCCTAGCAGAGCAGATTAGATCTGACCCCCAAATTAAAGGCGTCACTCTGTCGGGCAACTCGCACAAAATTGCACTTTTCGCCGACGATGTAACTCTCTTCTCATCACATCCTGAGCAGGGGATTCCCAGACTCCTAGATATACTCACCATGTTCGGGGCCCATTCTTACTACAAGCTAAACCTGGCAAAAACTCAAGTGTACACGCAAGGGCTTACAAGTGCGCAATTAGTGCCCCTCACTAAGGCTTACAAGTTTAATTGGACAGAACAATCTGTTTTACACTTGGGTGTCAGGATTTCTAGTAGCCTCCCTCAAATAATTAAAGACAACTACCTTCCTCTCCTTACTTCACTTCGCTCCCTGCGGAAGGACTGGAACCTCCAGCATGTATCTTGGCTGGGTAGGATTACGGCGTTGAAAATGTCTTTCCTCCCCAGGTTGACGTATCTTTTGCGCTGCCTACCCATTAAAATTCCGAGACATTTGCTTCTTCAATTCCAGAGCGGGTTCACCAAATTTATCTGGATGGATAAACCACCTAGAGTCACACATAGAGTACTTCAACTCCCTAAATCCTCGGGGGGCATAGCTTCTCCGTCAGTGGTAAGGTATTATGAGGGTGCAATGCTTACCCATGTTTCACAATGGGGGGTAAAGTCTTCGGATGCTAAATGGAAGTCCATTGAACAGGCCTCGCTGCCTTTTCAAATTACCTTACGGGACCTAATCTGGACCCCTCCACATTGCCAAAGGGAGCTGGCCTTAATCAACCTCGTCGTCTGTGAATGCCTTGGTTTCTGGGATAGAATACGGCACCATCCACATGTAGCCCCACATCCTTCCCCAGTCGCCTCCATTGCAGGTCTTCTCTCAGGCTGTCATGAACTCCTCAGTTCCACCTTAACTTATGTTACTACATCTCACATACCACCTTAAGAATCAATTATCTGGCTCTCTTTTCCTTTAAAAGCTTTCCATTTCCCATACACCTTTGCTGGTTTATTGAAGGTTGATACCCACTCACTCTCCAGCCTTCTTGTTACTTGTCTAAAACAGAGTATCACTTGTTCTGTGATTAGCTCTGTCTCCTTCAACTGAAGCTATTTCTCATCAAAAGCAGAAGTCACCTGTTGCAACTGCAGCACGCACGCCGCTCTAACAACTTCCAGCTTAACAAGCACAGGCCGCAATCTGCAGAGAGGATCAGAGAGGCTGCACGCACACAGCTGCTAGAGCCAGGTTCTGTATACAAGTGTTAGCATTGCCGTTAAGACTGTGAACTTATCTTTACCGTATGGTGTAATGTTTAACAGCGCAGAAAGCTGATACAGTATTCTTAACACTGTTTACAAATCTTTACTGCAAGGTGTATTATTTAAAGGCCCAGCAAGCTGAAACAGTAAACTTAACACTGTGAACTTATCTTTACCACAAGGTGTATTATTTAAAGGGCCAGCAAGCTGAAACATTATACTCCACACTGTGAACTTATCTTTACTGCAAGGTGTATTATTTAAAGGCACAGTATTACCTTAAAGGGGACCTCACTTATCTGTCACAAACCTATATAAACTGCTACTTATTATCTATAAAGGTTTACATAGTACAAACTTATCTCTGGACCCAGATATAATTCACCTGATCTTACTACTTATAATTTTGAGGTGAATATTCCAGGCTACATTAATCCAGGTGATTAAGACTCTGTCTCCTCACTAGCAGACAGACTTAATCACATGATACATACAAACTATTTACCAGAGAATACTCATAATCAGACTAGAGAAACAGCAATCGAATTGCTGATCATTACACAGGCCTACAAGACTCTCACCCCAATAAATGGGCTCAATTAGGAATTAATGGTATATCGGACCTTTGGTCCTTGTCCCCCCGAGACTCTTTTAAACAACTATCCCAAATTAGTGCCGATGCCCAGGTCCCGTCATATTTACCCTTTGAATACCAGAGGATCAAGAGTTTCCTAAGTAGTTGGGGCTTTAAACCTAGTCTAGATAGACCATTAACTCTATGGGAGTCCATTTGGGCCAGAGGAGATAGGTTGTGTAGGCCTCTTTCTATTCACTATGTGCTGTTAGGCGGGTCACAGGGCCAGGAAACCCCTGGCCATCTGTCCCGCTGGGAATTGCTGACGGGGCGGCACGCTACTCCTGAGGAGTGGGAGCGTGCCTTTTCCCTGACCCAAAAAGCTATTCATTGCACAACTCTGTACGAGACCTATTTTAAACTCCTATGTCACTGGTACTATGTGCCTACTAGGTTAGCGAAAATATTCCCAAATGTGTCCCCCAATTGCTGGCGAAACTGTGGACACAGGGGTAATGCTCTACACATATGGTGGGAGTGTCCCGTGATTCAACCGCTATGGCAAAAGTGCTTCTCGGTTCTACGGAGTATTGGCATTAGGCTTCCCAGGCTGTTTGCTTCAGCTCTTCTCCATCTAAACCTACACCCTCTACCTAAAAATCATGCGTATATTTGCATCTACCTGTTTATGGCTATAAAATACTCTATTGCTTGCTCCTGGAAAAAGGAACGGCCCCCTAGCTGGTCAGTGGTCTGTAACAATATGGCCTATGTATACACAATGGAAAAGGATATCTTTTACAAATTAAATAAACCTGACCTATTTGAGTTGATCTGGGCGGACTGGAAGGAGTGTCACAACTCAGACTGGAAACCCAACGCAACTGCTCAGGACACATAGCCCCTTGACTGCTCCTTTCCCATGTCTGTAACTCATTCAACATATTTGTGACCTCATCTAGACTGTCCTCTCTCTCTCTCTCTCTTTTTTTATCTAACTTTCTCCCCCTCACCTCACCCCTCCACCCCCCCCTCCCCTCCCCCCTCTCTATCATTAAGGTTTTCTTGATTCTCAGTTATTATGACCCCCCCATATTCTCAGACTTGTCAGCCATGGATTTAGGCTCGACAAGTCGGGTATGTACTTAGCATTCTGTAATAGGTGAAAGTGCTTATTTCCACTCTGGACGCAACCAAATACCTGTTATTTTTCTAAGCTTTGTTTTGATGGTTTGGAGCTGCGTCTCCTTGGCTAATGTACACCTATCCTATTGTTTCTCAATAAAAAAAATTAAATAAAAAAAAAACAAAAAAAAAAAAACCTTTGTTTTAGTACTGTTATCGTCAGCTGACAAGTGGCAATTCACTTCTGCCACAGTGATAAAATAGTATCTTCCATTTTCACCTCAATTTCAACGCCTGACATCGTTTTTTGATAAATTGTTATAAATCACAACCACCCATTATCAAAAGACTGTAATTTACAGCTCGATACAGCCACCTACAAACAATCAAACAAGCAAATTCACTTGTAGTCATCCAGTTCTTGTGCACACTGTAACAAGCAACACATTAATATATTATAATCCTTTAGCACACAAGCTTGTTAATCCACTGTGGATGATCACTGTGGCAGGGTATATCATATGTGGAAAATGCGTATCCCAGTCTGGTGAAAGTGACAATTATTTATTATTACAGCAAAGAAGGAAGTTTGACAATAAAGAGCAATAAAGTTTTTTTTTTAACACAATGTCTGTGGCTAGCCTTTTCTACTCCAGTAACAAGTCCTGATTTGTTAATCCAAATATAGCAAGTGACGAGTGGTGATTGGCTACTGAAAAACGATCGCATAGAAAAAGTTGATCTCACCCAGAAGGTCTGTTTATTGCAAAACTGCAGAAAAATCTTGTAATTATAAGGTGTTTGTTTCCCTTTAATAATAATAATAATAATAATAATAATAAAATGACCAGACATAGAGCATATAACGGAAGAGCCCCACTGGTTAATCATTGTTTTAATTCTGTTGTGGAACCTGTCAGTTTGTTATCAGACCTAAGTATATTTTAATTAGCTATATTTTACTTGTATACATCTCATTTTCTAATCATCAGTTAAAAAATCATTATATTTCTTGTAATATTGTGTGATTTGGGGTATTTTCCTATCTCATACATCCTCAAACACAATTATTTCCCTTTTAATGGAAAGTTCTACAGACAACTGTGTGGTACAGCTATGGGTACCAGTTTGTCACTTAACTATGCTAAATTATACAGTATCTCACAAAAGTGAGTACACCCCTCGCATTTTTGTACATATTTTATTATACCTTTTCATGTGACAACACTAAACAACTTACACTTTGCTACAATGTAAATTAGTGAGTGTACAGCCTGTATAACTGTGTAAATTTGCTGTTCCTTCAAAATAACTCAACACACAGCCATTAATGTCTAAACTGTTGGCAACAACAGCTATGTGGAAATGTCCAAATTAGGCCCAATTAGCCATTTTCCCTCCCCGGTGTCATGTGACTCGTTAGTGTTATAAGGTCTCAGGTGTGAATGGGGAGCAGGTGTGTTAAATTTGGTGTTATCGCTCTCACACTCTCTCATACTGGTCACTGGATGTTCAACATGGCACCTCATGACATAGAACTCCTCTGAGGATCTGAAAAAAAGAATATATATATATGTGTGTGTGTGTGTGTATCCTTTTTTCAGGCACCTTCATTTTTAAGTCTGTTTGACTTTTGGTACAATCAACTATATATTTTTTTTAATTTTATAGTTGTCATTCAGTATGCAGAATAACCCTCTATTCTTACATTTACTTTGCATGATGACTGTCCTTTATATATGGTTCTTATTTATGCTTATATACACTGATAATCATCTCTACCTTTTAAGTTAACTACATTTCCTACTGTCCATCATGGCCTATAACCGGAAGTGACATCCCCAGCAAGAAGTAAGATGGCCCGAAATGAGAATTAGATGCAGTTTTGTGGCACTATTGAATACCAAATAGATGATATGCCATTTTTGAAGAGGTATACTTATACTGTTTACTGGCAGGTCTTTTTGCTTTCCAATTGTGGAATTATGATTGCAGGGTACATCAGATACCTGTTTTGAGAAAGGCCCTGTTTAGGGCCAAAACACGTTAGCTATTGGTATTGTGCTCAAGTTTACTATATATTCAAGTATATCTGAAGGCTGGTAAGCCTTATTTTAGGGTTTGGGGACTATATTGTTCTAGGGATATTGCACTAACAGGCCTCATTTTGAGGATATCTGAACTGGAGCACAGGTAAAATAATCAGCTGTTTAGTAAACATTGTTATTTTACCTGCTCTCATCCAAGGTAATCCTGAAAACCTGGCCTGTTGGGGAGGCTTGAGGACAGGTTTAAAAAACCACTGTTTTAAAAGATGCATCACATTACTAGATCTTTTTTCTATACATTGTGGATTCATTATATTTTTATATTTGTATTTCTTTGACATTTTTTCTCTTATGTTTTAGTTATTAAGAGCAAATATTGTTGTACCACTAAGGACACTAAAGAGAACATCCCTTTTCTTTACTTACCTCAGTATATCACATATTTTTTGGCCATTTGAATTATTTTTTATGGAGCCCCAGAGGTGTGACACAAGATTTTTTTTATAAATCATGATCACATTTCGCTAAATCGTTAGCACGATTTATGATTAATTATAATCATGCTATTCCACCTTAATACGGAGTCCCAGAGGTGTCACACAAGATTTTTATTATAAATCATGAGCACATTTTGCTAAATCGTGAGTACATTTTGCTAAATCGTGCTCACGATTTAGCTAAATCATGCACATGATTTAGCTAATTAATTATAATCATGCTAATCCACCTTAAGCATGAATCCTCCCACTTACAGATCAGGCTCACCAGCTAATATTACTGACAGTCAGTGTGTCAGTGAGGATCAATAAAGACAGAATCTTGTAAGAACCTGCAGTCATAGGGAGAAGAAGGGCTTCATAAATCGAGCCCATAATGTCCAGTTCATGAACGATGCAGTAGAATTACATAATTAACAAGTGCATAATAAAAAGACAATGCAAAAACACCTACTCTGAATTTCAAATAACCAGTAGATTTTTTTTGACAAATTAATTTTTTTTCTCATATTCCGGCCTCCAGTATCATGTGACAGACATCAGACAATCACAGACTAGAATATATATGCACATGCTCAGTAGTTCCCCAGAAAGTGTAAATATAAAAACACTGTGCACAATTTCATAATGGAAGTAAATTGGAATGTGTCTTAAAACTGCATGTTCTATCTGAATCATAAAAGGTTATTTTGACTTGAGTGTCCCATTTAACTAACTCCTTTGCAATGAAACGCTCAGTTAATAGTGCACTGATTCAAATATCAGGTCACAGCAGTTCTCAATAGACCCCTGCCTTACCCCTAACTGCACCTTAAAGGGACAATATACACTAATTTTCATATAGCTGCATGTAATAGACAGTACTATAAAGAATAAGATGCACAGATACTGATACAAAAATCCAGTCTAAAATGGTTTAAAAACATACTTAGAAGCTTTCAGTTTAGCTCTGTTGAAAAGGCAGTTGGAAAGCCCACTGCAAGTGGGAAATAAGACACTCCCCCCCCCCTCCCCCTTCTTTTGCGTATGAAAACACCCTTTACACAAACAGGAGCAAGCTGGAGAAGGTAGCTGACGATATTCAAATAAAACTTTGGGGCTTGGTTAGGAGTCTGAAAATCAGAGCAATGTTATTTAAAAATAAGCAAAATTATACATTTTAAAAAAAACAAAAACTTTATGGGCTTTATAAATAGATCATCTAAAAAACATTTATGCATATAAAAAATGAGTGTATAATGGCCCTTTAAATTAACTGTCCCTTACTATAAATACCCCTTACCATAACTTAACCCTAAGGACCCCTGTTAACCCTAACTGGCCCTTAATTAACCCCAAATATTGCTGTGGAGCTCTGGGATAATAGTTATTGTGTTAATGTAAATTTATTATAATACTTAGGTAAATAAAACGGGTATCACTGCCATATGTATGATCATGGATAACCAGTCTTTTTACATGTTAACAGATTGTACAATCAGGACAACTTTGAATTTTCTTCATTTATTTAATTACATGGATCCATGTTTTTATATTTACTTTTATTTTTAATTCAATTGCATTTACTGTGAATATATGCATTTTATTTGTTAATTAAATGACATTACTATAAATATACATCCTTATCCTTTCTTACTAGGCGCTCCTTGGATTTTTAACAGTTTAATTGCATCTATTTAGGGTTAGCTAGGTACCCAAACCCCTAGGAGCTAGAAGGATAAACTCTGGTGAAATACATACAGGGAGTGCAGAATTATTAGGCAAGTTGTATTTTTGAGGATTCATTTTATTATTGAACAACAACCATGTTCTCAATGAACCCAAAAAGCTCATTAATATCAAAGCTGAATAGTTTTGGAAGTAGTTTTTAGTTTGTTTTTAGTTATAGCTATTTTAGGGGGATATCTGTATGTGCAGGTGACTATTACTGTGCATAATTATTAGGCAACTTAACAAAAAACAAATATATACCCATTTCAATTATTTATTTTTACCAGTGAAACCAATATAACATCTCAACATTCACAAATATACATTTCTGACATTCAAAAACAAAGCAAAAACAAATCAGTGACCAATATAGCCACCTTTCTTTGCAAGGACACTCAAAAGCCTGCCATCCATGGATTCTGTCAGTGTTTTGATCTGTTCACCATCAACATTGCGTGCAGCAGCAACCACAGCCTCCCAGACACTGTTCAGAGAGGTGTACTGTTTTCCCTCCTTGTAAATCTTACATTTGATGATGGACCACAGGTTCTCAATGGGGTTCAGATCAGGTGAACAAGGAGGCCATGTCATTAGATTTTCTTCTTTTATACCCTTTCTTGCCAGCCACGCTGTGGAGTACTTGGACGCGTGTGATGGAGCATTGTCCTGCATGAAAATCATGTTTTTCTTGAAGGATGCAGACTTCTTCCTGTACCACTGCTTGAAGAAGGTGTCTTCCAGAAACTGGCAGTAGGACTGGGAGTTGAGCTTGACTCCATCCTCAACCCGAAAAGGCCCCACAAGCTCATCTTTGATGATACCAGCCCAAACCAGTACTCCACCTCCACCTTGCTGGCGTCTGAGTCGGACTGGAGCTCTCTGCCCTTTACCAATCCAGCCACGGGCCCATCCATCTGGCCCATCAAGACTCACTCTCATTTCATCAGTCCATAAAACCTTAGAAAAATCAGTCTTGAGATATTTCTTGGCCCAGTCTTGACATTTCAGCTTGTGTGTCTTGTTCAGTGGTGGTCGTCTTTCAGCCTTTCTTACCTTGGCCATGTCTCTGAGTATTGCACACCTTGTGCTTTTGGGCACTCCAGTGATGTTGCAGCTCTGAAATATGGCCAAATTGGTGGCAAGTGGCATCTTGGCAGCTGCACGCTTGACTTTTCTCAGTTCATGGGCAGTTATTTTGCGCCTTGGTTTTTCCACACGCTTCTTGCGACCCTGTTGACTATTTTGAATGAAACGCTTGATTGTTCGATGATCACGCTTCAGAAGCTTTGCAATTTTAAGAGTGCTGCATCCCTCTGCAAGATATCTCACTATTTTTTACTTTTCTGAGCCTGTCAAGTCCTTCTTTTGACCCATTTTGCCAAAGGAAAGGAAGTTGCCTAATAATTATGCACACCTGATATAGGGTGTTGATGTCATTAGACCACACCCCTTCTCATTACAGAGATGCACATCACCTAATATGCTTAATTGGTAGTAGGCTTTCGAGCCTATACAGCTTGGAGTAAGACAACATACATAAAGAGGATGATGTGGTCAAAATACTCATTTGCCTAATAATTCTGCACTCCCTGTAGTTACTATAACCAGTCTTTTGTCAGATATGCAACTATTAGGCAAATACAACCGTACAAAACGCAGCATACTCTGTTCTATGCACCATGTTGTATGTATTTGCCTTGGTTTTTCATATACAACAAAACTGGTTATCCATATGACATGGGTAAGAAATAGATGTAACGCTGCATTGTGTGTCAGGATGAGTTGGACAGTGATTTTAGGAGTCAGAAATCGGATCGATGGAGCATCCGTAATAGGATAATCTGCGGCTCATTCCTCAAGCAGCACGTGCCCAACAAGTGAACTGATTAATTGGTTCATGAACTGGTTCAGTTAAACAAACCGTCGGAAATTAACTGATTCATCAAGATGAATCAGACTTCTCATCTCTACTGACACACTGAACTGAATGTACTAGTAGCTGGTGGGCTGGAGCTCCTCCTCCTGTAGATAGGTCATCAAAACATGACGAGCTAGGGGAGGAGCAGACTGATCTGTAAAGGGGAGTATTCATGCTTAAAGGGACAGTATAGGGGGCGGAGCTTACTGTTGGAGCTGCAAGATGTGTTTCTGAAGAGCGCCTGACTTTATTTAGTATTTTCATTGTTATATTATTAATTTTACTGCAGTTTGGACCACAGAGGATTAGAATGACTCAGGAGGTATATACTTATACTCCAAACATGACATTTGTTCTTCAACTTAACTTTTCAACTATTGAGGGAGATTTCTAGCAGTGCAGCCCACATGACTGCAATTTTTGTCAACAACCAGTGAAGTTTGGGCTACCGCATATCACCTTCAGATATCTGGGTTATAAGCCTGTGTTGAAGTATATAGCACTCCTAATACCTTAAGCTATGCAATATTAGTTATACTACTATTTATTATGGAGGACTTCTCGGCACAAGTACACACCCTTTTTGTGGACTTTGAAAAGGCAATATTCAACTGTTTAGACAACTCGATGCCGGCGACCCAGTTTGAGGAAATAGAAGAAATAGCTCATACAAAACTATCTCCAGGAGTTATGATACCCAAGGAACGGCTAAGACAGGCTACAGGGGATATTAAGCTATTAGGGGAATACCCAACTTCGACTCTGGCTGTACATCTAGTGGTGCCACCTCCTCAGGTGGACCTGGCCTTGTGGGCTGCAGCCGACCCTAGAGAGCGGGTTTTAGAGGAAATAATTCCAGACTTACTAGATGGAGCTGGGGAACTATGGCGAAATGCAGCATATATACCGGTTTTACATTTCTGGATGGTCGCCGGTGAAAAGAACACTAAATACGTCCCTAGAGCAGCAAGATATGACATATTAGCCCTGATGTCTGATCTATTTTTCCAGGTCACCAGAGAGCTAGGTCCACGAGTCTGGATGAAGCCCAGTACTATCCTTTTGGAGTGGATCGAATTATATCAGCTTGTGAGTGCAGCTTCTTTGCTTTTCAGGCAGTGGCTATGGAAAGAGAGAGACTTGTGGTTCCAGCAGATATTAACAGTACCAAAGTAAGGTGTGGGCTAATGCTTGTATGCTCTGCGAGGAAGACTTACTGAAAATAGCGGTACGCATACGTGACTGATTACCCCCACATAGTTACTAGATTCCTGATTTCAAATCAACAGGTTATTTTTGCTCTTGATTAGTTACCCTCATATTATCATTTTAGTTGAGATTTATATGTGTATTTTGAATTATATGCAGGTTTAGATGACTGTCTTCTTACATAATGTATGGAGAAGTTTCTTTAGAAATGTTATAATATTTTGTATGTTCTTCTATTACTTCTTCTGTTTTAGGTTATAGTGCAGTTATATATTAAGATACATGTTGATCATGCGCTATATTCTGAAAAGACATGTGAATTAGATACCAAAGGTGTAGTAACTTTAGTTTTCAGAGAACTTAGATGTATACTCCATGGGCATTGCACCTTAGCATGGTATGAAACATAACTTATCTCCTGCAACAGTTAATACTCACAAAGATACCAAATTTTATGAAGGTCACAACCCTCAGTTTTTGTTTAGCATGTATTTTCAAGTTCTATATGTTTGAGTTTTGAGCTCTACTATACCATATACTCCTTATAAAGTACTATTGCTAGCTGAATATCAGTTATATATATTTATTTTTCCTGCACACCAGAGTTTAAATGTTAATGTATTAATATATGAGTTAGGGAAGTGATGAAGTGATATAGTTATAGAAATATGTGAAACCCTGAAGGAATTTTATATTTTTCTGAACCCTTTGGTAATGGAGTAATACATGTGATAGCTGTATAATACACACAACTGATTGGTAGAACTTTAAGCTTTTTGCCACAGGTATAGGGCCCATACTCATGTGGCAACCTCACATTCTCCTTAACATCTATATAATAAATATAATAAAGCTCAGTTCTGTAGATCATATGTATCAGCCTAAAAACAGAATACTCCCTGTTCAGCTGCGCTATATTTATATCATGTTGGATTTTAACGTATTTACCAGTAGTCAATACCTACATACTTAACCTCACTATAATTACACTTAACCTCAATGTTATCTATAAGCCACTCCATGATTATATTAGTTTTCAGAGCTGCCACATATTAATTTATTTACCTTAAAGAGATATTCATTACGAAGAAGCCGTCGTTTGAAGAGGATGCTCCGTGCCGGATGTCTTGAAGATGGAGCCGCTCCGCGTTGGAAGGATGAAGATAGAAGTGGTCCTCCAGACGACATCTTCTATCGGCTTTGTTGAGGACATCTTGCTGCTTAGATGAAGACTTCTCCCGGTAAGTGAATCTTCGGGGGTTAGTGTTAGGATTTTTTAAGGGTGTATTGGATGGGTTTAATTTTTTAGGTTAGGGCTTTGGGCAGCAATAGAGCTAAATGCCCTTTTAAGGGCAATGCCCATCCAAATGCCCTTTTCAGGGCAATGGGGAACTTATGTTTTTTTAGTTAGGCTTTTATTTGGGGGTTGGTTGTGTGGGTGGGGGGTTTTACTGTTGGGGGGTGTTGTTTTTTTTTCAGGTAAAAGAGCTAATTTCTTTGGGGCAATGCCCCGCAAAAGGCCCTTTTAAGGACTATTGGTAGTTTAGTTTAGGCTACAAGTTTTCTTTATTTTGGGGGGGCTTTTTTATTTTGATATGGCTCTTAGATTAATTTGTTTTTTATTTTCTGTAATTTAGTGTTTGTTTGTTTTTTGTGATTTAGCTAATTTAATTTAATTTAATTTATGTAATTGTATTTAATGTAGGGAATTGATGCAATTGTGTCTTTGTAACATAGGTTTTATTTTACAGGTAAATTTGTATTTATTTTAGCTAGGTAGTTATTAAATAATTAATAACTATTTAGTAACTAGTCTACCTAGTTAAAATAAATAGAAACTTGCCATTGAAATAAAAATAAACCCTAAGCTAGCTACAATGTAACTATTAGTTATATTGTAGCTAGCTTAGGGTATATTTTATAGGTAAGTATTTAGTTTTAAATAGGAATAATTTAGTTAATGATAGTAATTTTATTTAGATGTATTTAAATTATATTTAAGTTAGGGGGTGTTAGGGTTAGGGTTAGACTTAGATTTAGGGGTTAATACATTTAATATAGTGGCGGTGGCGCTGTTAGGGGTGGCAGATTAGGGGTTAATAAGTGTAGGTAGGTTGCGGCGACATTGGGGGTGGCAGATTAGGGGTTAATAAATATAATGTAGGTGTCGGTGATGTTGGGGGCAGCAGATTAGGGGTTAATAAGTATAATGGTAAGACTTCTCTTAAGTGAGCGGTGAGAAAAAACTGCACGGTAGCACCGCACAGCTCATAACACAAAACTCATAATCTGGCTGTATGTTATTTCCTCTATTAATGGACACATATTTAGATATCTCTGATCATTTTGCCTTAGCTCTTATAATACTATACCATCACCTTCAATCCAGCTCCCCATATACTGCTTACTTGGTAAGAGAAGGAAAATGCATCCTTAGAAAATACAAATTTTTCTGAATCCCCCTGAAAACTCACTTAGTTGACGATAACATTCTAGAGGGCCACATGAGCCCCATATATACTACATGGGAATGATATTTTACTAGCTGTCTAACTATCTTTGAGGGGATATATACTTGTCTATATTATCTCAAAAAATTAAAAACTGAGGTGTGACATTGTTTACTTACGCCTAGATTTAGAGTTCTGCGTTAGCCGTCAAAAGCAGCGTTAAGGCTCCTAACCCTGCTTTTGGCTGCCCGCTGGTATTTAGAGTCAGGCAGGAAAGGGTCTAACGATCACTTTCAAGCCGCGACTCTTCCATACCGCAGATCCCCTTACGCCAATTGCGTATCCTATCTTTTCAATGGGATCTTCCTAACGCCGGTATTTAGAGTCTTGGCTGAAGTGAGTGGTAGAGCATCTACCGACAAGACTCCAGCCACAGAAAAAAGTCAGTAGTTAAGAGCTTTCTGGGCTAACGCCGGTTTATAAAGCTCTTAAATACTGTGCTCTAAAGTACACTAACACCCATAAACTACCTATGTACCCCTAAACCGAGGTCCCCCCACATCGCCGCCACTATATTAAAAATTTGTAACCCCTAATCTGCCGACCTCACACCGCTGCCACCTACATTATCCCTATGAACCCCTAATCTGCTGCCCCTAACATCGCCGACACCTACATTATATTTATTAACCCCTAATCTGCCGACCGGAGCTTGCCGCTACTCTAATAAAGTTATTAACCCCTATACCTCCGCACTCCCGCCTCACAAACCCTATAATAAATAGTATTAACCCCTAATCTGCCCTCCCTAACATCGCCGCCACCTAACTTCAAGTATTAACCCCTAATCTGCCGACCGGACCTCGCCGCTACTCTAATAAATAAATAGGATTCTATCAGCCAATCGGAATTATGGTAGGAAAAATCTGATTGGCTTATTGAACAGCAAATAGAATGCAAGCTCAATCTGATTGGCTGATTGGATCAGCCAATCGGATTGAACTTGAATCTGATTGGCTGATTCAATCAGCTTTTTCCTACCTTAATTCTGATTGGCTGATCGGCTGAATCCTATCAGCCAATAGGAATTCGAGGGACGCCATCTTGGATGACGTCCCTTAAAGGAACCTTCATTCGTCGGTAGTCGTCGGAAGAGGATGTTCCGCGCTGGAGGTATTGAAGATGGAGCCGCTCCTCGTCGGATGGATGAAGATAAAAGATGCCACTTGGATGAAGATGTCTGCCGATCCGGATGTCCTCTTCTGCCCGGAAATGATGAAGACTTCTGCCGGTCTGGATGTCCTCTTCTGCCCCATTGGATGAAGACTTCGGCCCGGTTGGGTGAAGACGACTCAAGGTAGGGAGATCTTCAGGGGGGTAGTGTTAGGTTTATTTAAGGGGGGTTTGGGTTAGAGTAGGGGTATGTGGGTGGTGGGTTGTAATGTTGGGGGTGGTATTGTGGGTTTTTTTTACAGGCAAAAGGGCTGATTACTTTGGGGCATGCCCCGCAAAAAGCCCTTTTAAGGGCTGTTTTAAGGGCTGGTAATAGAGCTGTTAACTTTTGTAATTTAGATTAGGGTAGGGAATTTTTTTTATTTTGGGGGTCTTTGTTATTTTTTTAGGGGGCTTAGAGTAGGTGTAATTAGCTTAAAAATCTTGTAATCTTTTTTAATTTTTTGCAGTTTAGTTTAGTTTATTTAATTGTATGTAATTGTAGGTAATTTATTTAATTAATTTATTGATAGTGTAGTGTTAGGTTTAATTGTAACTTAGGTTGGGATTTATTTTACAGGTAATTTTGTAATTATTTTAACTAGGTAGCTATTAAATAGTAAATAACTATTTAATAGCTATTGTACCTAGTTAAAATAAATACAAACGGCTAGATTTGGAGTTCGGCGGTAGATGGGTTGCTACCGCCACGCGTGTTTTATGTCTAACGCACGGCATTGTTTGACTCCGGTATTTAGAGTTCAAAACAGACCATCTAACGATGCTCCTAACGCGTGTATGTCACAGTAAGACAGTCTCCCATAGAGATCAATGGGAAAGGAAAAAAATAGCTTTTTTCACCTAACACTCGATCTCGCGAGAATACGCACAGCTCGGTCATATGACGCATACCACATCATGCACAACAATAACACGCCGCAAATGTCACAACAACAATCAATCAACAAAGCACACAAGCATTACACATTCACAAACGGGGGGATTTGAAATAAAATTTAATACGGGGAATACGCATATACTTTAAGATGTGGAAAATCGCAAAATAACAACAAGGAATAAAAAATATATACATACACTAGAAAAATAATCGCATTCAATATAACTATATATTAGGACAAACATACATATACAACACTTCACTAAGAACACACCATCGCAAATTCACATTTAAAAAGAATACTATTGGACAATGTTAGAGAAAACGACCACTATGACATCATCGCATTCTACACATTCCACAAATACTAACTCAAAATGAGCATGCGCAAATTCACACACCTAATACACATTGTACTAATATTAATTGATAATAAAGCACACATGAACACAATTTACAACGCAAATAGGTACATCATTAAACATTTACACAGGGTATATAAGCACCACACAAGCAGGGTTTCTTTGACTGTGTTGCTGTTGGGTCTTTGGAGATTGGAGGTTTAATATTAGAGAGTTGGTGCATTATTGTGAGTGAGTTAGTGTTAGCGTGAGAGAGTCAGTTGTTAGTGTTATCGTGAGTGAGTTAGTGGGAGTTAGTGGGAGTGGGAGAGAGTGGGAGAGAGTCTGTTAGTGGGAGCGTGAGTGAGTTAGTGGGAGTTGTTAGTGAGAGTTGTTAGTGGGAGCGTAAGTTAGTGGTAGTTAGTGAGAGTTAGTGGGAGTGTTTGTTAGTGAGAATTAGTAGTAGTGTGTTAGTGAGAATTAGTAGTAGTGTGAGTTAGCGAGCGAGTGATTTTTCTGTACACTTAACACATTTACACGCAAACACATTCAATACATACATACACTTATCAATAACACTACATACACTCCATACCCCCTACCCCCTCATACTACACTCCATACCCCATTCCCTGTAGTCCCATTCCCTTTCATCCCATTTACTCTTATCCCATACCCCATACCCATCCCATACCCATCCCCTAGTTACATTTAGTTTACATATCCTCCTTTTAGTCTTCTTCTTCTTTTGGTTTATTTAAATACTCCTTACCCTCTTTTTTTTTTACATCCCTCTCACACTTTCAGCACTTTTTTTGTCTTTTTAGTTCTTTATTTTGACCCCCTTTCATTTCATCACACTCACTTTTTGTTTGATTATTTGGGGTTTAGTTTAGGGAACAGATGGAGGCCAGGCAGGGGAGAGGTATAGGGGGGAGGAGAGGGAGGGGGAGAGGAACAGGGCAGGAAGGGGGGCAGGAAGCGGGGGTGGAAGCGGTGGGTGGACCCAGCCACTTGGTTCAAGATGAACAAGTGGCTGGGCCCAGTGGCGGACAGAGTAGGGCTTCACAGTCCGGGAAACAGAGGGCATCGTCACAGGGGAAGGCCAAGGCGACTAGGGAGGCAAGGTTTTCGATGGAGGAGAAGGAGGCCCTCATAGAGGCCTATATGGCCAGGTATAGGAGGCTGCAGCACCAGAAGACTACCCCGACTGACAAGAGGAGGCTCTGGAATGAGATAAGAAATGCAGTCAATGCAGTGGGTGACCGGAACAGAGATCTTGAATCGATAAAACATCGCTACCGGGACTGTAAGATGGATCTGAAGAAAAAGTTAAGTCTGGAGGCCCAACATGCCGCAGGAACCGGTGGCGGACCTGCCATGGAAATAGAGTACTGCCGATGGGAGGAAATGTTGCGGCCCAGCATCTCCGAGGTGGAAATAGTCGGTATCGGAGGAATTGATACCGGGAACCTGCCACTCTCATCTGACGGTAAGCTCATTGAACAATAATTTCACATACGAATGTATTTCAAGTGACACTATACGCAAACCTTTACTTTCATGATTGAGGTAGCGAATACAATTTGACAAAACATTCAAATGCACTTATATTACCTAATTTGAATCATTCTTGAGATATATTTTAATTAAGAAATAGCCATGCACACGGTGAAACAATCACAGGAGGCAGCTATATTCAGCTAATAATCAGCATCTTTTAAGCATATTTAGATATGCTTTTCAGCAAAGAATATCCAGAGAATGAAGCTAATTAGATACGAAAAGTACATTAGAAAGTTGATAATAAATGTATGCTTCTAAATCATGAAAGATAAAACATTGGGTTTCATGTCCCTTTAAGGATCAGATTAATGCTATAACGTTGTTTACACGCATTCAATTACTTTGCGGTTACATCAGTATCTAGGCTATAGGTTAGGTGTGCATTTAAACAGACTGAAAACAAACGCGAACAAATTCAGATTGACCAGAGATCACAAACACGGTTTTGAAAAAGCGGAAATCGTATTGATTGTTTGTTAGATTTCAAAGTGGATTAATGATTCTGCATTTGTAATTGTATCGTAAGCTAAGTCATTTAAATCTTGATTTTCAAATATGCTAATATATAAAAAAAAAAATTTTTTTTTTTTTTTTTTTTAATATACAGAGTCTGGGGAGGAGGCAGCACAAGAAACACAGCTTCATCTATCTCCCCGGGATGAGAGTGGTGGGGAGGAATTTCCACTTCGGAGGGAAGAGGCCCCCATGACGAAGAGCGCACGGAAGCTGATGAAGAGGCCCCGGAAGCAGAGGAGGAGCACGCGGAACCAGAGGACCATCAAGGACCCGCACACCACCGTGCACGGGCACCCCGCCGTGCACGCGTACCCCGCCAAGCACAACAAGAGGAAATAGCGGAGGTGCGGGTTCTACTGGACTACATAGACCAGATGCGTAACTCCCGGATACAAAATATCGAAGGACGCACTAGAATACTTGATGGCCAAAATCAAATAATTGAAGGACAAAACCAAATAATAAACATACTCAATAGAATCGAACAAGGCCAAAACAGAATCTTTCATCTGCACCAAGAGATGTTCAATTTTTTCCGGGAGGCGCATGCTGGTCTACCTCCTGGTCCGCCTCCTGCTGCTGGGCCTCTTGCTGCTGGGCCTCCTGCTGCTGGGCCTCCTGCTGCTGGGCCTCCTCCTGCCAGCCCATCTCCTCCTGCCGGGCCATCTACTCCTGCCGGGCCATCTACTCCTGCCGGGCCATCTACTCCTCTTCAGCCATCTCATCCTCTTCAGCCATCTCCTCCTCTTCAGCCAGCTTCTCCTCTTCAGCCAGCTTCTCCTCCTCAGCCATCTTCTCCTCCTCAGCCATCTTCTCCTCCTCACCTTGGTCGTCCCAGTACTCTTCCTTCCACTCTTCCCACAACCTCTCCAAGGAGAACTCTTCGGAGTCGGCAGTTGCCCCTCCCAGAGCCTCAGCCCCGTGGGAAGAGGGGAAGGAAGAGGAAGTAAGTATTTATTTTCATCTTTAATTTTTTTTTATTTAATGTGTAATGGATAGGTATGTGATGATGTGGTTTTCATACACTTGTGGACCACACTCTGTATATAATCTTCTTCTATGGGACCGGGTCCATGGAGGCAGATTGCTTGCAGAGTGTGGGTTATAAGTGTGTGAAAACCACATCATCACATACCTATCCTTGTTCATGATATTGATTGGTTTCTGTGATGTGATGTCCAAACTGTTTCCCGAATCGCAAACAAAATTACCATTACAATTATCCATGATGGCATATTACTGTTTGAATGCCAATAACACAGCTTAAAGGGACAGTCAGAAAATTATTGATTACAAAGAAAACACTGTATTACGCATTATCAAGTTGGAAACAACAAAACATGGAGAAATACGTGTGACTTATGTGCTTAACCTTGTATCTATGCCTATGGAAAAATGACCACTTATTTGTTGTTCTGACATAACAACCTTTTAGATATCAATGATCAATACATGGTAAATAATATGCTGTATGAGCACAAGGTTTTACATATACAAATGCTATCCAAATGCCCTCTAGTGGTCAAATTGTATAATGATTACATGCACTCTTCAAGCTCCAAGAAATGAGCACACGAACCTCATAGGTTTAGCTAGCAAATTTAAATAAACAAAGACAAATGATTAATTGGTGAGAAACCTTTGATATCATTGATATTACAAAATTGACTTTTATAATAATGCAAAACATTATTTGTTTTCTAAACTGTCCCTTTAACAAAATTACATATGCTAACACATATTTGAAGCTTGTTGGTATATCTACATGTACTTGGTCAAAAATTATATATTGAAATCAGATTTATATTGACGTGTTAAATAAAGTATATTTTCTTAAAGAGACATTATTGTGTTATTCTTTTTTTAAGAAAGACATTTGTTTTAACAATGAATATGGTTTAAAGTCCTTTTAGGAGTGGGGGGTGAAAATATGCTAACAATAATATATTTGAAGATTAAACAATGTGGAACTCATACATGATACAAAAATCAACATTTGCATTAAAGGGACAGTATACTATATTTTTAACAGAACTGTATGTAATAGACACTACTACAAACAACAAGATTAACATATACTGATATCAATATTACAAAGCTTCAAACACTTTCAAAGAAAATCGGGTTAGCTCTATTGAAAATATAGATGAACCCCCATTACAACCGTAAAACAAGACAATACACCATCATTAACATATGAAAAGACCCTTTACACAAACAGGAGAAAGCTGGAGATGGTACTCACATGAAACTCAGAGGCTTGGCGAGGAGTCTGATAATTAATTACATTTTCTTTGAACAGAAGCAAAATGAAACGTGTATTAGTTAAACAATGGACTATCTAACTAGAGACAAAATAAAAAGTTTTGATTTATAATGTGAGTGTCTAATGAACCTTTAATAAAATATACAACGAAATTACATTTAGAAGAAGTCGGCATCATATATTTAGCATATGATAAAGCTAAATGCATATTGATTACTTTATTCTAACACAATAGCGCATATTTATTAAATAGATATCTTTAACATTAAAAACAACAGTCATTTTTCAGAAAAAGGAACATATTGTTGACAAACATATTAAACAACATGGACTATAGAGATTTGCACTTGCCTCGAAATATCATATGCATGAAAACATTTTGCTTTCGTTCGTTTATTCAACCAGACATCCAGCAAAAGAGAATGTGGTGGTCTTTATCAGCTACGGGTCAACAATGTAACATGATGCAAATAATACATATTCGCAAGGTTTTTAAAATTGGCTGCAGTCACAAACGTGTTTAACATGCACAAACAAATATTGCGGGACTACGTAATCCAATCATACGTTTTTTTACCTTTGCATGTGACGTCTTAACATGGCGCTTCCTTGATCACGTAAGAACGCCATCCAATAAAAGGCACATTCTTGATCACGTAAGAACGCCCAAAAAAAAAGGCGCATCCTTGATCGCGTAGAAACGCCATCCAATAAAAGGCACATTCTTGATCACGTAAGAACGTCAGTCAATACAAGGAATCATTGGACAGCCTGGCAGGTGACGTTTTAAGCAACATGGCGCATCCGAGATAGCTGAAAAACCGCAGCCAATACAAGGACTCAGTTGACAGCTTGGCATATCACTAAAAAACGTATTTATATTTTAGGAACTAGTATGTGTCTAGATTGCTATCTAGGAATGTCACCAAATCATGAATCATCTTTTCGGACTTGACTGTCCCTTGAACTATAGCTATGGTGTATATCTTTAACATTTAAAAGATACACATGAGAAATACATATGCCATTGATGTTTTAAGATATGTTTTGATTGTTTTGGAATAACAATAATGATACATGGATTGATTAAACGTGTCATTTATTCAAGTTTAAATATGGTCAGCCTAATTATAGCCATATATGGGAGGAGAATTATTTTGTTAACATATTTTTAAACAAATATTCATCATCTAAAATTTTTGCATTACACACAGAGATTTATTTGGTTACACTTTTACAATAAGATAGAATAGAAAATGAAATACATGTGCTGTCAACATTACAATAAGATTGTTTATTAATAAGATTATATGTCCTTGTTCATGTAAAAAGGACAAAAACGCTTTAGAAATGGAAATACATTCATTAACAATTGTGCTCACCATCCCTTAAAGGGACATTATTTTGTTTTTAAAAAGAGGATACACATAGACAATACTATTTCAATAAAATGAACACTTTACAGGGATTATATCATTGTATCAATCCTCAGATCATTTGTTAAAGGTGCATCAATTCATGCAGAGTTTCTAAATACACACATGGATGTGAAAATTGAAATATACATATATACACAAATAACAATCTATATATACATATATAAAAAAATTACTATGCTAATCATAATCATGCAATGATAAAGCTAAGAGAAAAATATATAAAGACAAATAATAAGATTACATTGGAGATGTTAATCTTAAAGTCATTTACAATTGTCTTACATATATGATTTTTAATAAAAAAATATTTTTGGTAGGTCCCTTTAAGGATCAACAAGATAAACTAGAGCTTTAAAAAAATAACATGAAGCATGAGGACAAAGAATCGTGCAATTACATGTCTTTTATTAGTATGTAAGAAAACATCAACAACGTTTAGAAATAATCTTGTAAAAATAAGGAATATTTGAGCCATATGACAAGGTAACACAGTGCATCACAGTCCATGAAGAGAGTTACCAAGGGCCACCATAGCCCCATTGGAGACATATGACAAGGTAACACAGTGCATCACAGTCCATGAAGAGAGTTGCCAAGGGCCACCATAGCCCCATTGGAGACATATGACAAGGTAAAAGAGTGCATCACAGTCCATGAAGAGAGTTGCCAAGGGCCACCATAGCCCCATTGGAGACATATGACAAGGTAAAAGAGTGCATCACAGTCCATGAAGAGAGTTGCCAAGGGCCACCATAGCCCCATTGGCGACATATGACAAGGTAACACAGTGCATCACAGTCCATGAAGAGAGTTGCCAAGGGCCACCATAGCCCCATTGGAGACATATGACAAGGTAAAAGAGTGCATCACAGTCCATGAAGAGAGTTGCCAAGGGCCACCATATTCCCCATTGGAGACATATGACAAGGTAACACAGTGCATCACAGTCCATGAAGAGAGTTGCCAAGGGCCACCATAGCCCCATTGGAGACATATGACAAGGTAACACAGTGCATCACAGTCCATGAAGAGAGTTGCCAAGGGCCACCATAGCCCCATTGGAGACATATGACAAGGTAAAAGAGTGCATCACAGTCCATGAAGATAGTTGCCAAGGGCCACCATAGCCCCATTGGAGACATATGACAAGGTAAAAGAGTGCATCACAGTCCATGAAGAGAGTTGCCAAGGGCCACCATAGCCCCATTGGAGACATATGACAAGGTAAAAGAGTGCATCACAGTCCATGAAGAGAGTTGCCAAGGGCCACCATAGCCCCATTGGAGACATATGACAAGGTAAAAGAGTGCATCACAGTCCATGAAGAGAGTTGCCAAGGGCCACCATAGCCCCATTGGAGACATATGACAAGGTAACACAGTGCATCACAGTCCATGAAGAGAGTTGCCAAGGGCCACCATAGCCCCATTGGAGACATATGACAAGGTAACACAGTGCATCACAGTCCATGAAGAGAGTTGCCAAGGGCCACCATAGCCCCATTGGAGACATATGACAAGGTAAAAGAGTGCAACAGGCACAACAATAAACTTTTAAAAAGGCCAAATGGCAACAATAAAAAAAACATCAACATGTGGACGGAGGATTCTTATCTGCCACCTTGGAGCATCTCCAGATCCTCCACTTACTGGTCATCCTCTTCATCGTTCTGTGCATGTCCAGCTCCAGATTCAGGCCTTGAACTTAATCGCATAATTTCACGCAGAGTCAAGTCCTGAACCCGGAGCTGGGCCTGCATGGTGTCGTTCATCCCTCTCAGGACAGCTGCGTTCCTCAACACGGCCTGCTCTACTCTTGCTATACCTTCTAGCATGAGCCATGCTGAGTCACAGCCTAAAATAAAGAATAAATTAAATATTAATGATAATTACACAACAGACGAAAAAATAAGCAAAGATACATTGTCGTCATAAAGACAAATCATTCTTTACATCAATTAGTTTAAATTTATTCTTTACACATGAAATATGTTATTCAGACAGACCAAAATCATTAAAGGGACAGTTAACTCAAACATGTTGTCCCCTTTAATTGGTTTTAGATGATCCACTTATACAGCTTGAGTGTATCAAATCTTGTTAAAGGATTTACATTGTGCTTACATTAGCAATTTAAATATTTTAATTATACTGTGGTAGGCACACCTATCCTTAAACATTTTGGCATTGAGGACAAGCTGTGTAAACATAGCAACCTGAAGAAATTACATTCCCACTGGGTTAGACAAGAGATAATGTATAAACATTTGTACATAAATTGTTGGATCCAAGTAGTGGTGATTGGTATATGTAGTGATATCAAATTAAAGGGACACTGAACCTAAATATTTAATTGACTGATTCAGATAGAGCATGACATTACAAATATTTAAAAATTACACATATTCTTTAAATGTTTGAATTCTATAGCTAGATTTTGAATGCAAGAATGTCGGTTTTTAGGGCAGGCCATATTTGTTTATCAACTTTGTTTGTCCCTGCTGGTTGATGGATACATTCATCCAACAATAAAGAAATGATGTCCACAATTATTTTATTTTTTAAAATAATTATAGGCATTTCTTTGTTTCAATAAAGATATCAAGAGAATGAAGAATAATTCATAAGAGTAGTAAATTATAAATTTGATTAACATTGCATGCTCTATTTGAATCACAATAGAAAATATTTTCCTTCAGTGTACCTTTAAGTATCTTATAATGTTGATTTTGAATGATACTTACAGCTGTGCCTGGGAAGGACAATCCGACACTCAGGACAATGAAGGTTGAGACAGGGGGGAGGGATGGGATTGGCTTAGGGAGGGATGGGATTGGCTTGGGGAGGGATGGGATTGGCTCTGGGAGGGATGAGCTGATGCTCCGGGGTAGGCCGTACAGCTGGGGAGTGGGGAGTTGGGGTCTGGGCAGCTGTACGGGTCATAATACGGGGAGAGCGGCGAAGGGGGTTGTATGGGCGTTTTTTGGGAGGGGCAGGAAATGATAAATGGGAAGGGCCGGCAGGGGTCTGGGCATGGGCAGGAGTCTGGGCATGGGCAGTGGTCTGGGCATGGGCAGGGGTCTGGGCATGGGCAGGGGTCTGGGCAGGGGTCTGGGCATGGGGAGGGGTCTGTGACTGGTCAGGGGACTGGGCAGGGGCGGAAATCAGATGACCAGAAGTGGTGGATCCATCTGAAAATTGAATAAATATATATTAACATCTCATACATCATGAAATCAAATCAACACATTTCAAATTGATTATGTTTTCAATATACTTAGAAGTGTGTTTGAATTTGTAAACAATTATGAAATGAGGATATGGTATGCATATAGGCACTCAGATGAATATCAATTACTGTCTGTACAATTATAACATTATTATTGTGTTTTGGCCTGGAATATGCATGTGACATAATGATGGCATGAATTATACATTTTTTAAAAATTAAAAAATTTCATGCTGCCTGATATAGAAAGGGGGCAGTAGTGTATTTGAACAGACAAATAATATTCCTTTTTAAAGTGCAAAAGCTGTAGACTTTGAATGTCTTCAATGAAATGATTTCAAATAAAGCAACATGTTGGAAACATGATAGATATATTTCACATACCATTAGACTCCAAGGCAGCCTCTTCCTCCTCCGTCACATATGTTAAATCAATCTCTGTAAAACATAACATGTTGTGTACACGTTAAGAACAGATATTATAACATATGTTATAACATATGACACACATCAATGTTGCATTAAAGATATACACACCCAAAGTTATGATTTACATCATTTTGATGGAGCATACAAATTACATTAGATTTGTTATTCTCAATTATTCATATTTTCGATGTATTGTTTGTATTAATTTACAAATCATAAAAGCATAGTACATAGAACATTTAAGATTTCTCATGTGTGTATCACTTGATGACTGTTGTCAAAAAAGAACATGGAAACAAACATATGCTATACATCTTCTGAATAACAAAGGTGTAGACTAATAAAGTTTTAATTATTAATCTTTCAATATTCAAAGAAAATTAATATATAATCAGAAGAGAAAATTATATGTTTGTTTCAAATGTTATGCTTCATCAGAATCATGCTCATAATATTGATTACCAATACACATTCAATGACATATAAATGAGTCAATGGACTTACCAAGAGACCGCAAAGGCAGCTCTATGTCACTGCTGGATTCCTGTGGGCTCACCACACCAACTCTCTCTATGAATGATATAGATATATATTAGGAAACACATTTGGGATATCACTAAATCACATCTGTATCGAATTTTAAGATTAATCAACTTGAAAATGTGAAGAATAGAGCAGTCATTAAACCAGAAAATGCTTGATTGAATCAAGGGGATTCTGTTAAAAATGATGTATTGAACATATGTTTAATTTCAGACTATATTAGACATCAAACTCATCTCATACGATGCTATTGCATATCTAAATATACCCATTGATCAATGTTCTTCAAACAATACACACAAACCACATTTTGAAGAACAGCTGTTGACAAATATAAACAAAGACATGTGGCACATCGAGGCATTTGTGCAATGTACAGTAATCTTGTTTAGGACACAACACATATTGATCACAATACAAAACAAATTTGATTAGTACAAATATGTAATCATGGTGCTGTGAGAGTATGCTGATATCTATAAAGTAACTCCAACAGTGAATATGTGAATTATATATCAATATTGTTTAATCCAAAGAATGTAAAGATGAATGAATCTATTGTTTATTAAAGGGACACTGACATGATTAATTTAAATCATTGATTTCACTGTTCAAACTGTTCAAAATGATTGAACATTGACTCCTATTATAATGTTAATGTTGCTACATTTTAATATTAAAGAACGATAAGCAATATTGGATTCCATAAATATTGTTTGTTGAAGGTATCCACCAATCATCAATAAAAACCAAGGTTGGTCAACCAAAATTGAGCTGCAGATAAACGTGTATTCTTGATTTTAAAATACATTTAGAAATAGAATATTTCACATATGATTATAGTATTATATTTAAATGTTTATTAATATTGCATACTCTATCTGAATGACAACATTAATAATTTTAGCTCAGTATCCCTTTAATATCAAATTTTATTGATTTGACAATGTTGGTGTTAATGAATTCTCTAATCCATATGTTGATGTAATGAATGGGATTGAGCATGCAATTCAAATCTAATATGTTATTTAAGGATATCCGAAGAATTATTTATTTTTCATCTATTAAAGGGACATTACATATAAATATTGAACAATGTGGATTTAGTATGTAATGTTCTGTCCATGTTTCTAAGACAAATGTCAATTAAAATGAGACATACCATACTGTGACAAGCCCTGCCTTAAGGATCCAGCAGCAACATCCATATCTGTAATATATTAAATGAGGATTGCATATCATTAATACAAATCATGCCATGTTTAAAATCTTTACATTATTAGCAAATCAATTTTAAAATATTAATCCTTTGGTAGTCCCATGAGTTAATTGTTTCCTCAATTAAATTCATGATAAATATATCCTGTACTCTTATTTTCAATCAGTTCTATTGTTTACTGTAGCTTTAATTTTTTTTTGTTATTTAATTCTCATCAATTGATGTGCATATGTTATAATTTATTTGTATTCTTTTTTTATTATGTATAATATTGAAAAAAAGAATACTGTATTCTTCACATATATAATAATTCACATTTCATTTTGACCAACATGTGTAAAGCAATGCCACTTACAGCAAAGCCATGTTAACGTGGATGCGCAATTCCATTTTCGCGATCATTGCGCAATGATTCCAAGCGGAATTACGCATCCGTCATTTGAGCAACATGTGTAAAGCAATGCCACTTACAGCAAAGCCATGTTAACGTGGATGCGCAATTCCATTTTCGCGATCATTGCGCAATGATTCCAAGCGGTATTACGCATCCGTCATTTGAGCAACATGTGTAAAGCAATGCCACTTACAGCAAAGCCATGTTAACGTGGATGCGCAATTCCATTTTCGCGATCATTGCGCAATGATTCCAAGCGGAATTACGCATCCGTCATTTGAGCAACATGTGTAAAGCAATGCCACTTACAGCAAAGCCATGTTAACGTGGATGCGCAATTCCATTTTCACTCTGTGACGCATATTCTGTAGAGCGCAAGACACATCATTCCTATTTCATGTATCACTAATGTAAAATCAGATATCTAAACATCATATGTAGTGTATGTTGTGAGATCTGTATAGGTTTAGTATCTGACTATATACACATTTTTGGATAAAAATAACAAATATTAAGTTATTATATGAAGTTGGATAATTACATATAAATATTGAACAATGTGGATTTAGTATGTAATGTTCTGTCCATGTTTCTAAGACAAATGTCAATTAAAATGAGACATACCATACTGTGACAAGCCCTGCCTTAAGGATCCAGCAGCAACATCCATATCTGTAATATATTAAATGAGGATTGCATATCATTAATACAAATCATGCCATGTTTAAAATCTTTACATTATTAGCAAATCAATTTTAAAATATTAATCCTTTGGTAGTCCCATGAGTTAATTGTTTCCTCAATTAAATTCATGATAAATATATCCTGTACTCTTATTTTCAATCAGTTCTATTGTTTACTGTAGCTTTAATTTTTTTTTTTTTGTTATTTAATTCTCATCAATTGATGTGCATATGTTATAATTTATTTGTATTCTTTTTTTATTATGTATAATATTGAAAAAAAGAATACTGTATTCTTCACATATATAATAATTCACATTTCATTTTGACCAACATGTGTAAAGCAATGCCACTTACAGCAAAGCCATGTTAACGTGGATGCGCAATTCCATTTTCGCGATCATTGCGCAATGATTCCAAGCGGAATTACGCATCCGTCATTTGAGCAACATGTGTAAAGCAATGCCACTTACAGCAAAGCCATGTTAACGTGGATGTGCAATTCCATTTTCGCGATCATTGCGCAATGATTCCAAGCGGTATTACGCATCCGTCATTTGAGCAACATGTGTAAAGCAATGCCACTTACAGCAAAGCCATGTTAACGTGGATGCGCAATTCCATTTTCGCGATCATTGCGCAATGATTCCAAGCGGAATTACGCATCCGTCATTTGAGCAACATGTGTAAAGCAATGCCACTTACAGCAAAGCCATGTTAACGTGGATGCGCAATTCCATTTTCACTCTGTGACGCATATTCTGTAGAGCGCAAGACACATCATTCCTATTTCATGTATCACTAATGTAAAATCAGATATCTAAACATCATATGTAGTGTATGTTGTGAGATCTGTATAGGTTTAGTATCTGACTATATACACATTTTTGGATAAAAATAACAAATATTAAGTTATTATATGAAGTTGGATAATTACCTTGTTCAGATTCTCCATCTCCTCCCAGGCCACCGGACGGAGAAGCAGCTGCCCTGGCCCCCGCGTCAGGACTTTCAGATCCCGCAGCTGGGAGTGAAGAAGAGGAGGCCGAGGATGGCGAGGATCGAAATCTTTTGGGGACCCGGAGATTGAGGAGCTCGCATAAAGTCACCTCATAAGGGAGTAGGTACAGTTTCCGCGGGGCCTCTCTTTTGCCACCTCTTTTACGGGCTTGTACCCAGTCCCTTATGAGGTTGACTTTTTTTGTTAACCGCAACCTCATATCTCCGAATCTCCTCATGATCTGATCCTGGGTCCTCTGGACGTCACACACCAATCTAACCGCATTGGTGATAGACTCCCAGAGGGCCTTCTTAACGTGCGCATCTGTCAACCTCCTCTTGTTCCCAAACAGCTGGGGATAAAAGTCCTTGACGGCGTGGACCAGTGCAGCGCTCTCCTCCTTGGTGAACCTGGGAGCTGACATGCCTGCTGGGTTGTCTTCTAAAATATATATATATATATATATAAAAATATATCTAGTACGCCTGCAGGCATTAGAGAACTGACAAAGATGGCAACGTGTAATGGACTTTTATATGGTGAAGTAAACATGAGATGCACCATGGGACAAGTTATCTGTACATCTGATTGGATAAAAGTTTGAAATATTGTTAGAATGTCTGTGAGACCATCCTGACTCAAGTTGTGTTTGTGTGATGAACTCGGATTGGCCGTTCATTAATGTTTCATATCTTATTAACTTCCTTACACATACCTCATGGTGGTGCTGTTACTTTATTTTTCATGTAGAATTATTAGTAACTCATGGGCCTGTTCTTTAATTCAAATACACATTTAATATTGTATGTCTTTATTGTTCATAAAATAAATTTTTGGACTTATTGTGAAGTATTGACATTGCTCTATTAAATGTATTTCATAATGCACATTGATTGTGTGCTATTGCGTGACATTAGACTAATGTTTAAAGATGCTAATCTGGTGTTTCAAGATGCGTTTCCCACGCAATATTTCTTAATGATCAAATTCAGGTTATAAGGTCAGTAACTTGGATAATCTGTTTCTAAATGTTAAACTACAGGTTTGTTTGTTATTAGCAAATAAACCTCGAGCTTGTATTTGTCGGAAGTGCTCATATATGTTATTTTGCAATGGCGTCTTTAGTTTTAAATAGACATTACAAACAAACAATTGTATCAAATGATCTGTAGAGATAGCAGATTGTTTAGACTTTAAAATGTAAATCAATTTATCTTAGTATTTATATATCCTCAACAGAAGAAATTTGAATGCACATGGTTGAGACAATCACATAAGGCAGCTCTGTGCATCCACCAATCTTCATCTACTGAGCCTATCTCGATATGCTTTTCAAGCAAAGTATGTCAAGATAGGAAGAGAAGTAAATACACTATTTAAATTTCTTAAAGGGACACTGTCCAAACAAATTTAGCGTTGGTGATTCAGATTGAGCAAGAAATGTTAAGCAACTTTATAATTTAATCCGATTCGCAAATGTTAACAGTTATCTTGTTATCTTTCTTTGCAAATCAATAATGATATTTTAGATTACGGACAATTGTTTCCAAAAAACCGGGGTTGTCCTTGATGATTGTTGGATAAATTAATCCAACCAAAAAAACAAAGTTCTGTCCAGAGTACTGAATCAAATAAATTATCTATTTAATGCCTTTTTTTTAAAGTAATGATAGCAACATCACAAGGAGCATTCATAATACGAGACAATTTTTAAAGTTGCTTAAAATAGAATACTCATTCATAATGTATAAATCATTAATTTTTAAACTGTCTCCCTTTAAGTATATTTTGATTTCATGTCCCTTTAAGGAAACATTTCACAATAATGCTTAAAATATCAGAAACCTAGGCCCATTCCTTTTGATAAATTAGTATAACATATGAGTAAAGCAAATTTAGATTAACTTCTGGATTGTTTTACACACTGACTGAAATATATTTTGTAAAGGAGGTTTTTTGGAGCCTTCAGCTTAGAGGGACATTAAGCTATATGTTATGTATGCATTTTGTATAACATTATAATATTTGAACAACTTAATATGTTTTGTTATTCAATCAATAGATTGTAATTATATATATTATTGTATTAAATACATATCTACATAGTCTATTTTGATGCTGATTGTTGGTTGCACATAGATGCCTTATGTAATTGACTAAGATATGTGCATTGATGTATTTTTTTCTAAGTATATTTAAAGACTGAATGTAATTCTATATTACTTTCTAAATATGTTTAAATTATTTTATGATTTTTAAAAAAATCTATACACAATATACTTTGTGAATGTCCCTTTAAGGACCAAAACATTTGGAATGTTGATTTAACATTGACAAAATAAACTAAATGGGAATTAAAATTATATATAGATATGTGATGTCTAACCCAAGAGGTAATATTTTCAAAACTACATAATATTAATAACTATAGTTAAATGACTCCACTAGAAAATTACATCGATTAACCTGGCATCCAATAACTAGCTTGTGAAAAATATCAAGTTAAATGACCTACCATTTTTAAAAGTAACAATTAAAATAATTTCGAAAATAATGTTTTGAGATACCTAAGGAAGATACAAGATCTTATAAAATTAATTTGACATTCAACAACACTGTCACTTTAATGTAAGTTAACCACTTCCCCTTCTTAAAAGTGAAAACAAATAATTTTTGTCAAATTGTGACTACATATCCGAAATTATTTTAACATATAATAATTTCCAAAGAAAAGCATCGATGGATCTCACTCCCCAAATAATGTTAAAAAATATAGTTTTATGTAATATTATCTGAATCAGTAGATTTTCTAAAATTAATGCATTATTTGATCTTATGCATGTGCTTGTCAAATAGTCAACTACCAGTCATGGGAGTCAAACTTTTTTTTATTGACAGATTATATGGATATTTATTATAATCTGTTCAAAAGAATGTATTTAATAATAAAATGTTTATTATTAACATTTAATAAAAAAAAAGGTTTATGAAAAAATAAAAAATTCCTGGAAGTCATCAGATGCCAATCTGAAATAAAAAAAAAAATTTGGAACAAAGTTAATACACACGTTGTCAAATAGTCATAAAATACATTTACAATCATCTTGTGTCTATGCTCTAACTTTGTTCAACATTTTTTAAAGATATTTATTAAATTGATTTTAAACTAAAATTAAAACATACACCATTATATTGTGGAGTAAAAATTAAATTTAAATATCCAAATTTCTAATTATACATAATAATGTATATCACATTTCAACAATATATGTATGCTGAACATAAATGTAATATTTCATGTCCATTCAAATACCTCTATATCAACTATAATATGTATTCCTTTTTCTGATTGTGATCCCTAAATATCTAATGATGAAATAAGTATGACTAATGTATGTAAGCTAACAATAATCAACATTCTTCCTGTGATTCTTAACTAGCATGCACCAACCTGGATAATGCATGGTCTTTAAAAGTCAATTCAGGGGTAAACAGTTGATCTTCAATAGGTGTCTTATTCATCATTTCATTAAATAGAGGACTGGGAAATACCATCTAAAAAAGTAAAACCATCTAAGTGTCTGATTGTGATCCCTAAATATCTAATTATGAACTAAATATGATTAATGTATGTAAGCTACTAATATTCAACAGTCTTCACTAGCATGCATTGGTACACCAACCTGGATAATGCATGGTCTTTAAAAGTCAATTCAGGGGTAAACAGTTGATCTTCAATAGGTGTCTTATTCATCAGTTCATTAAATAGAGGACTGGGAAATACCATCTAAAAATTAGAAAATCATCTAAGTGTCTCCAATAGGATTCCTAAACAGCCTTATTCTATCAAATAGTTGGCACTTACCATGTGAACATGTCTTTGTATGGTTTTCAAGGTCAGCAGATTTGAAAGATAATGCCAGACATGATCCCATTGGTATACTTCAATTTCAATCTTGGCTTTTTCCACTGTCAGTCTGGGCAATCTTCACTGTCAGGCTTCTAATTCTTCCCTTTCAGTCTTTAGATTAAGTCAGCTCCCTAATGGCATAAAGAGTTTATTCAAAATTACTACAAGTGTGTGAATCATTTCTGTAGCCCTCTCCCACCCCCCATTTCATAAGAAATTGCTGTCACTAGCTTACTAAGCGTGTGTAGCATCTTGTGTTATGTTCTATCAAGTGTGAAGATGAGTCATAGTGAGCAGAACAAACCTCTAATGTGTGACATTGAACCATAGTCATGCTAGAGGATCCCTTTCAGAATATTTACATTTTAAGTAATGTGTAAACTAAATACTAGTTTATAAAATGTATGCCATATGATGTATTTGTGTACAATTCATGCCAGCAACAGTCAAGACATTTATACTTACCAGCTGATGTCCTCTTTAAAAACCAGGTGGCAAAGACTCGATACAGGACCCAATGCCCAGAGCATCACCTATATTAATAAATGAAACACATTTTTAGCATTGGATGAACAATCCTAACATGTTTTCACAATTCTCTACTTGTCATTTCCCTAGAGTTCACATCTATTGATAATACTCCAGTCTAACTTCTATTCTTTACCGTCTAAAGTTGCGGTTGATGATGTCTGCTCTGAGGAGGTTTCTGTCCGGCCGGACGCCCTGCAGCATCCCAGCCCGCTGTGCAATATTATGCAGGACGCTACAGGCTACAACGATCTTAGCCACCTTCTTTGGGTTGTACTGGAGGGCTCCTCCCGACCTGTCCAGGCACCTGAACCTCATCTTCAGGAGACCGAACATCCGTTCAACCACCGCCCTGGTTCTCTTATGAGCCCTATTGTAGCGCTCCTCAGACACATCAGTCGGGCTACGCAAGGGGGTAATGAGCCAAGTCCGGCTCATGTACCCAGAATCACCTATAAATTAGGAACAGAACATAATTGTAACAGAATCCTCAAAATAGTATTTGTAGTACAATAAAAAGTTTTTTACACGATAATCCATTAACAAATGTTTATTTTAATTTTAAAATATCTAGTTCTATATAATTCTCTATCTTCCCATTTCAGCTAAGACATGCTACATATGCGTATTTCTCCTAAATCAAGGCTTGTGTAAAATGCTAACTACATGGTTACATTACATTCTCTATCTGAGCATTTAAGGTAAGACATGCTACATATCTGCATTGAACTAAAAGACATTTGCGGAAAGAGACAATGACATGGTTAAATTGCATTAGCTAATATGTTCCCATTTCAGCTAAGACATGCTACATATGCGTATTTCTCCTAAATCAAGGCTTGTGTAAAATGCTAACTACATGGTTACATTACATTCTCTATCTGAGCATTTAAGGTAAGACATGCTACATATCTGCATTGAACTAAAAGACATTTGCGGAAAGAGACAATGACATGGTTAAATTGCATTAGCTAATATGTTCCCATTTCAGCTAAGACATGCTACATATGCGTATTTCTCCTAAATCAAGGCTTGTGTAAAATGCTAACTACATGGTTACATTACATTCTCTATCTGAGCATTTAAGGTAAGACATGCTACATATCTGCATTGAACTAAAAGACATTTGCGGAAAGAGACAATGACATGGTTAAATTGCATTAGCTAGTATGTTCCCATTTCAGCTAAGACATGCTACATATGCGTATTTCTCCTAAATCAAGGCTTGTGTAAAATGCTAACTACATGGTTACATTACATTCTCTATCTGAGCATTTAAGGTAAGACATGCTACATATCTGCATTTAACTAAAAGACATTAGCGGAAAGAGACAATGACATGGTTAAATTGCATTAGCTAATATGTTCCCATTTCAGCTAAGACATGCTACATATGCGTATTTCTCCTAAATCAAGGCTTGTGTAAAATGCTAACTACATGGTTACATTACATTCTCTATCTGAGCATTTAAGGTAAGACATGCTACATATCTGCATTGAACTAAAAGTAGACATTAGCGGGGGGAAAATATATGGTTAAATTGCATCCTATAGCTGAACATTACGCTTAAATTTTAAAACTACAGTGGCAATTGTCACAATAATTAACCATGTTGTGCACAAATACTCACCAACGAGATAACCAGGGGGCATTTGTCTTTCCTCAAACTGTCTCCACAGGGACGACAGAGAGAGGATGCGGGCATCATGACAAGCCCCTCCAAAATTCGCACACACATGCATAATCCTCATCTGTGCGTCACAAACATACTGCACGTTAAGGCTATAAAAATGTTTGCGATTTCTGAAGGGCGAGTCATCAATTGGAGCACGCAGCGCAATGTGGGTACAATCTATGGCTCCCAAGACATTGGGCATTTGAGCAATATCAAAGAATTCCCGCTTCAGGCGCCTCCAATCACCATCATTCTGTGGGAATCCTATGTAATGCTTACTGATACGTACCATGGCGTCCAGAAAGTTATCAAACACCACAGAGAATGTACCTTGAGCCAGGGCATGCATGTACAGTTGTCCGGATTGAAAACTCCCGGAGGCCAGGACGTATAGACAGCTTAGCATCCTACTCATGGCGGGAACAGCAGTCCTTATTCTTATACGTGGCTCCAAATGAGGTTTAAGAAGATCGTAAAGGCCAATGAGCTGTTCGCGATCGAGCCGATACTTATCAAAAACCTCAAAGTCACTCATGTTTTCCAAGGTGGGTCTCACCCTGTAGACACGAGGACCTCGAACCAGATGACTCCTTCATCTCAGTCTGAGCCGCCGAGGCTGCCTGATTCGACCAACAGCTAGTTCGCCAATAGCAGCACCAGCAGCGTCTACCATGTCATCGTCATCCATCTTTCAAAACAGCGTAACAAGGTAAGCACTTGATCTGATGTGGATCACAAGTGATGCATTGGCCATGTTGTTTGGGGGATTTATAGTACAATTAGTCCAATGGTAGTGAGTTTGTAATGATTGCTAATTGTATTCACTTGTTTGTATGTGAGCGGCGCGAATGCTTTCACAGTGGGCGTTTTTTGGTTGTTTGCTGAAATGTTAGTTTCAAACAATGATTCTCAATGTGAAAGTGTCAAATATCACACATACAGTGCATGTTTGCAATGTTTGTTCATATGCGTAATCAATATTTCTTAAACGCGATCTTATAGTAACAAGCACACGTCCAGGCTAATATGAATGAAAGTGCATAGTTGTGTATAATGTGCATCGAATGTGATCGATCAATGTTGCTGCAATATTGTTTGTAAACGATAAAGTAACAGCTGCCATCTGTAGTATTGTATATATAAGTGATTGCCGAGGTGTCAATATTGTAAGCGTCTCTTTAAAATCGCAATAATAATTCCGAACTTCCCGTCTGCCATCTGTAGTATTGTATATATAAGTGATTGCCGAGGTGTCAATATTGTAAGCGTCTCTTTAAAATCGCAATAATAATTCCGAACCTCCCGTCTGCTATCTGTAGTATTGTACAGTGACGTGCAGTCACAGGAGGCAGGTGAGGCAGCGCCTCCCCTGGCCAATCTATGTAATTACAGGCAGCATTTATTTTAAATTAAAAAATAAAAAAAATATTTATTTTTTTCATTTTTTTTTTTTTTATAAAATAAGGTGACCCCCCCTACCCCCCCACCCCTCCACCAAAATCATGATTCTGTGTCTGTAAATGTTATTAAAACTGACTCACTGTTAAATTATACATCTATACATTACAATACATACATGATTACATTCATATTGCGCAAGACAAGGACAGCCGGCTGTCCTTGCATTGCGCAATATGAATGCATTGACTACTGTGGAAGTGTATGGGACGCTGAGAGACTGCCACCAGAGGAGAAAAGGTGCTAATGCAGTGCTCTCCAATGCGCCCCATACGCTTCCACAGGAGGCTAGCCTCCGTCCTGGCCGCCTCTCAGTCGTCTCACTACTAGTCTGACTCTCAGCCAATCAGATTCAGAATTCAGAACTCGTCTGAATCTGACTGGGGCTGGCAGCTGGCTGTCTCTGAGTGAGTGCCGGGCGGGAATGAAATAGATCCTTCCGCGTGCGGTCACGTGTCTCAGAGCAGCTCAGTTAGAGTCAGACGACGTGGAGGTACTGAACAACAACGACTGTTATTCAGTCAGCATTGATTCCCAACCGGAGCAGCGTAGAAGACTACTTCAACTTGTTGTTGTTGGCGGCGGCGCATCTTTTTAGGTAGGTCAGTGGCGGGGACCGGGGTTGACAGACTCACTGTTCTGTTGTTGTAAATCGAAGTTCTGTTCGATCATGTGAGTGTCGTGATATTGTGATATTAGATTGTTGTCTTGTTGTGTTATGCGTAGGGTATTGGGCAGAGCAGGGGCGGACTGACAAGTCGGGCAAATCGACCTTTGCCCGAGGGCCCGGCATCTCTTAGGGCCCGTCCCGGCTGCCACTGCAGGCATGCTGTATGCAGCTGCAGAATTAAATAATTTTTAAAAAAAATTATATTCAATTTTTATTAAAGGCTGAAGGCAGTTTTTTTTTTTTGGTTGGTGTTTTTTTCTTTTTATTACCGCCGGGGTGGGGGTGTGGTGGGTGCGCGCTCTCAAGTATGCAATGGACATTGGACTGGAAGGCTTGTATGTGAGTGCAGCGGCAGTGGTCTCCTTGACACACGCAGCATCACATTTTGTTTGGTGGGGTTGAGGCTGGCTGCGCCCACATGACGCCACGCAGCCCGTGCTTAGACAGTCAGTAGCGACTTAGTGGCGGGAATGGCACTCTTGCAGTGACAACTGACAAGAAGAGAGGCTCAGGACAGGCAGGGAAGTACTACCAAGCTTGCTGCCCTTGGTATGTGCCATATGGGACAATGTACATCAACCCTTAAATCTAAAATGTAGCAGACTGAGCCAGAGATGTCCTTGCAGTGCGGTACCCTGAGAGGGACTGGGAATCGTGACAGAATCATCACCCAGAATCCTTGTCCAGCTAAAATGACTGAACCCTGAGAGGACCACTGCATAAAAAGAGTCAGAGGTGGGTTTTAACATTCAGATTCATGCACATACCACTTCTAATGCAGTTTTACAATTGTATGTGTGTCTTGTATTGACTAGTGTGCTGTTTTTGTTTTGTGATACCCCTGACTCTATTTGTGACCCTTGACTGCAAGAGAGTGTTGCTTTGCATGCCACTGCATTAAAAGTAAGAGTCTTCCCAATGGAGATTAAAAACAAATGTAGAATACAAAACTTTAATTATTTGTGCTCAATTTATAAACGCAATAAAGTAAATAATGAGAATATATTAAGTACTTAATCTGTTTACCCATCTTGTTGTTGTGTCTATACTTTCTTTACTTTCTTAGCCCTAATTCTGTGTGACAGGTATAGTGACTCACTTGTGTGCCCAGAAACCTTGTTGGGGACTCACTGGATTAGTACAACGTGTCCCCTGTCATTTACTCTCACATAAGCAAACCACATTTTTGTTGAAAGCTCAGCTCCTCTCATATGTGACAGCAAATTACATAGACAACCCTTTCCTGCTACTGCATCTCAGCACTTGGATCAGAGCAACTATGTGTGTGTTTGTAGTATGGCTTTTGTGTCAGTAAAGATAAGGTCATATGTATTTGTCTCAGAACTAGTTAGACCCTAATAAAGAGATTAGATTACAATGCGATTCTTTTACTAGAATGGAACAATACATTTTTGCCTGTGAATGTTTGTGTATGTTTGTATGTTTCTCTGTGTCTGTGTGTGTATGTTTCTGTGTATGTGTGTGTGTATATGTTTGTATGTGTGTGTATGTTTGTATGTTTCTGTGTATGTGTGTGTATATGTTTGTGTGTTTGTATGTTTCTGTGTGTGTTTCTGTGTGTGTTTCTGTGTGTGTGTGTGTATGTTTATGTGTGTATGTTTGTGTGTGTGTATGTTTCTGTGTATGTTTATGTGTGTGTATATGTTTGTTTGTGTGTGTGTTTCTGTGTATGTATGTGTATGTGTTTGTATGTGTGTGTGTGCATGTTTGTGTGTGTGTATGTTTGTATGTTTCTGTGTATGTGTGTGTATATGTTTGTGTGTTTGTATGTTTCTGTGTGTGTTTCTGTGTGTGTTTCTGTGTGTGTGTGTTTGTGTGTGTGTGTGTGTGTGTGTATGTTTATGTGTGTATGTTGTGTGTGTATGTTTCTGTGTATGTTTATGTGTGTGTATATGTTTGTTTGTGTGTGTGTGTGTGTTTGTGTGTGCATATCTGTGTGTGTGCATGTTTGTGTGTGTATGCATGTGTATGTTTGTTTGTGTGTATGTTTGTGTGTGTGTATTTTTGTTTGTGTGTGTGCATGTTTGTGTGTGTATGCATGTGTATGTTTGTTTGTGTGTATGTTTGTGTGTGTATGTTTGTTTGTGTGTGTGTATGTTTTGTGTATATAGTATGTGTGTCAGCATATTTATGTGTGTGTTTGTGGGTGTATGTGTTTGTGTGTGTATACAATATATATACTACGTATATATATATATATATATAATTTTATTTTATTTTTTTCTAATCTATCTCCATGGTCATATTGCATTGTGCTTTTCACAATTGGACTAAAAGGGTCTGCTCCCAGGTGGTAAATCGCCATAGTACTAACAACTGATCTGTTTTTCGTTCCTGGCAGATTGTTTCCCTTTCTGTATGTATTTGCAATATGACCCTGGATAAGTCTCACTATGGACCTGATTCTCAAAAACTCTCTGGCTGCTGGCATGAAGATAAATCAACATCTTATTTCACTGAGCAATATATTGTAAAGTGTCTCTCCTTCACAAGAAGAATACTAGTGAACACCCCTAAATCAGATACATAGATCCCAAGATAAAAAAATGTCTTTAAAACAATCCCTAAGCAGCCTTGTAATACTGACAAGGCATCTTATACTGTAGAAACTCGCCAGGCCAGAGAGCTTTAGAGAACCCAATCCCTAAAGGATATTGGGGGAAGACAGACGTGGACTATTTGCTTAGAGGGATATGGCTGCACCTCACTGACAAGGCCCAAAGGAGGCCAAAATGATTGTCTGGGGTTATCATATCCCTTGTTTAGAGGAGGATAGGCTGGTATTTTGGGGCTGCACTAACCATGTTAGGCGGGATCAGACTGATACTTCAGGAAAGTTCTTCTCTGTGAAAAGCACAATTGGGCTTAAAGAGGCTGCTCCTGGGGGTAACTCGCCATAGAACAAGCTACTGAGGCTCACGTACACACACACTCTCTCTGTCTCATACACACACACACTTACTCTCTCTCTGTCATGTACATACACTCTCTCTCTCTGTCACACACACATACAGATGAGGTGGGAGGGGCAATAAGGTAGAGAAGGGGCAGGTGAGGTAGGTATGTAGGACAATAAGGTGGAGAAGGGGCAGGTGAGGTAGGTATGCAGGGCAATAAGGTGGAGAAGGGGCAGGTGAGGTAGGTATGTGGAGCAAAAAGGGGGTGGGGGGGCCCTGTCACACTTTTGCCCGAGGGCCCCAGTTGGTCTCAGTCCGCCCCTGGGGCAGAGCTAGATTGTCATTGTTCCCTAGCTTCACTCTTGAAACTGTGACTTTTGCACAGATGGATCATGGAGAAGATGCAGAAGAAACAGTGGGTCTGAGCTTCTAAACCATGATAATAGCACAGTATCCAGAACAACCTTCTGTTAATTAATGTGTCAAGTAAAGCCAATCAAAGAGAACCATAAACCTTCACTAAAAAGTGATCTATCCCAGTTACTGTGTTTGTAGAGTTTGTGTAATACATATGTTTGTAATAAACACTATCAAGTGTATTTTCTATACCAAACACAACAACATGTGCTCCATTCACATCATATCTAAATAACTAAAAACAGCTAAAAACAATGTATGTGCCTTGTGCCTCAATGCAATAGCTATTAGCATGTCAAATTTTAGACACTTCTATACACCCATTTGGCTCTACATTTGGATAGTTCTAATTTAGAACTTTTAATGACAAATGTACACTGGTATTACTAGTTATTGTTGAACTTCTAAACAATGGAAAAAGGTAGGAAAACACTGTAGGCTGTGCTGTGCTGTGCTTTATAGTTCCCAAGCATAATTAGTAAATTAAAGTGGGAGGTCATTAAATAAGCTTTTAGTGACTAGTTTGTTAATAAAAGGGTATGCTGTATGGTAGTAGTAAAATACAACCCGGTTCCATGTGGAATTTTCATGTTACAGTAGCAACCTGGCAGGCTGGCACCCTGTTTTTGTCCCACTTTGTCTGTAAGAACGATAAATGCCCCCCTAAGTGAAATACAGTGCATTGCATGGAATTTGCAAAGGATTTCCCAGTAACTTATTAAACTGAGCCAAAGGTGTTTCTTAATATTATGATTAGTGCTATGCATTGTGTATTGTGCTCTCACAGTTACACGCTTTTCAAAGAAATCACATGTTAAAGGGACATGAAACCCCAAATTCTTTTCTTTCAAAATTCAGAGAGAATACAATTTCAAACAGCTTTCCAATTTACTTTGATTATTGAATTTGCTTTCTTTTCTTGTTATCCTTTGCTGAAAGGTTTATCTAGGCAAGTTCAGGAGCAGCAGAGAACCTAGGTTCTAGCTGTTGATTGGTAGCTGCATATATATATATCGATTTTGATTGGCTCACCCATGTGTTCAGTTAGAAACCATTAGTACATTGTTTCTCCTTCAACAAATGATACCAAGAGAATAAAACAGATTAGATAATAGAAATAAATTAGAAAGTTGATTAAAATTGTATTCTCTATCTGAATCATGAAATATTTTTTTTGGGTTTCATGTCCCTTTAATATCAATTTATCAAATCCTATTTTGATAGGCTTGTAACAGAGGGCTTTTGCAGGTGTAATGTAAAAATATTAACATGGCTTATTCATGATATTATTTTTATGATGTTGCTCTTTTTACTATGAAGAAGATATCTACAATGCACATTGATGATAATAATGAGATATATAGTAGTTAATAAGTATATGAATCTTGTATAGCCAAGATTCCCTGAATTTTAGCACTGCATGTTCTCCTTGTATATAGTATGAATTGATTTAGGTAGGTGTCAGAGACTGTCAGTGGCGGTGGCGGGCCTCAGCCTTTTATAGTGACTCCTGAGCCTGCTGGGGCCCTGGGCCAATCTTTTATTTTAGGCGGCAGTGCGGCACTAAGTTGAAGTTAGATAACGTGAGTTGAAGACAGTTGAACTTATACATTTATTACAACGAACTTGCAGCCTCGCTGCCAAAATAGTCAAGTCACTTCCCTTGACTAGAGGCAGCGAGGCTGCAAGTTCGTTGTAATAAATGTATAAGTTCAACTGTCTTCAACTCACGTTATCTAACTTCAACTTAGTGCCGCACTGCCGCCTAAAAGAAAAGATGGCCCAGGGCCCCAGCAGGCTCAGTCACACGACAAGGAAGTTGGTTTCTTATTCAAGCTGTTTCTTATTCGTGAAATTCTGTTTCTTATTCATGGAAGTTGGTTTCTTATTCAATTTTTTTTAAAATAAAAAAATAGGTTTTATTAAAATAATAATATGATTCATATAAATGTAGTTACACAGAGGTGGAATCTCTTTATATAACAGATATACAAACTTGAAAAAAGGGCATACGTTGGCACCACTACAAATATTACTATTTTGAATAAATAACATATATTTTTTTGGCCACTGATTTCACTATGAATATATACAGGGTAGATCCCCCTCCATGCCATGCAATTGTTTTTAGCCTGGCCCAATGGTGTTTTGGGCACAGAAATTGATGCCAACCCTGGCATAGGTGACATAATTCTCAATTTTGAATAAGTAACAGATATTTTCAAAGGGTTAATAACTATTGGGCCACTGATTTCACTATGAATATCTACAGGGTAGATCCCCCTCCATGCCATGCTATTGTTTTTAGCCTGGGCCAATGGTTATTAACCCTTTGAAAATATCTGTTACTTATTCAAAAATGAGAATTATGTCACCTATGCCAGGGTTGGCATCAATTTCTGTGCCAAAACACCATTGTGCAAGGCTAAAAACAATTGCATGGCATGGAAGAGGATCTGCCCTGTATATATTCAAAGTGAAATCAGTGGCCCAATGGTTATTAACCCTTTGAAAATATATGTTATTTATTCAAAATAGTAATATTTGTAGTGGTGCCAACGTATGCCCTTTTTTCAAGTTTGTATATCTAATTGTTATATAAAGAGATTCCACCTCTGTGTAACTACATTATATGAATCATATTATTATTTTAATAAAACCTATTTTTTTATTTTAAAGTAAATTTAAAGCAGCCTGACAAAAAAATTGAATAAGAAACCAACTTCCATGAATAAGAAACAGAATTTCCCAAATAAGAAACAGCTTGAATAAGAAACCAACTTCCTTGTCGTCTCAGTCACTATAAAAGCTGTAGCCTGTTTTTGGTTATTTACTACTACTAGTAATAATTATTATTAAATCAAGTCACCCATTTTATGTAACCTCTCACCTATTGAGTCAGCTCAAGAGGGATCTTGGGGCTGCTAAGAACCCCAATAATTACTGAAATCCCCCCAATTATCAATGGTGTCCAACTGTCCATATCCAAAAATTTGCAAGTCAATTTTTTGTTCTACCTAGGGAAGGCAAGATGTAAAAGAGGAGAGGTGTATTTAAATAATAGGCAATATGTAGTGGAAATTATTGATACTAGTTATTTATTTGTCCAGTTTTTTAAAGTCCATAGGTTTAATTAATGTAAAATATCTCATATGCATTACTGCATTACAAATATGGAGCAGAAGTAAATAAGTGGCAGTCAAGGGGGTCAAACTGCTGTTCATTTGTGGTGCAGAGTGCAGACTGCAGAGAGACAAAATGTTGATTTTTATGTTACTAGCAGCCATGGGGTAAAATGGCTGTCACTGCTCAATTGTGAAAAATATACCTGGTTAAATGAAGAGTGGGGGCTATTGGGAGGGAGCTTTGTGTGACTCTGAGTCTGACTTATAGTGAACAGAGAACTACAGGAGAATGATCATTGGATTTGGCAGTGGAAGCAGTATGTGTGAGAAATAGCAGGGAATATGAATAGGATTATGCAGCAGTAGGCACCAAAAGTATGTATTTTTCTTCTATTTAATCACTTTCATGCAAAAATACAAATTTTTACTTGAATTGACAATGTCAATTCAAGTAAACATTGTTATTTTTTCATGAAAGTGATTAAATAGAAGAAAAATACATACTTTTGGTGCCTACTGCTGCATAATCCTATTCATATTCCCTGCTATTTCTCACACATGTTTGAAATTATATTGCAACAGTCACACCCAAAAAAATTAGATCCATAATCTCATAGATAGAATCATGGGCATTGTGAATATAGATTTAATACTATTAACAATAAATATATACTCTGTCTCTGGATGAGCATTTTGGTCTTAGTATCATGAGACAGGTAATTATTGGTTTAGGATTTAGAATTGCCACTGTGGTTAAAGGACCAGTCAATACAGTAGATTTGCATAATCAAGAAATGCATGATAATAAGATAATGCAATAGCACTTAGTCTGAACTTCAAATGAGTAGTAGATTTTTGTAAAATAAATTGCAAAGTTATGTCTGTTTCCAATCCCCCTGTATCATGTGACAGCCATCAGCCAATCACAAATGCATATACGTATATGCTGTGAATTCTTGCACATGCTCAATAGGAGCTGGTGACTCAAACAGTGTAAATATAAAAAGACTGTGCACTTTTTGTTAATGGAAGTAAATTGGAAAGTTGTTTTAAATTGCATGCATGCTCTATCTGATTCATGAAGTTTAATTTTGACTTGAGTGTCCCTTTAAGGTTAAAGGGACAGTCTACCATAGAATTGCTATTGTTTTAAAAGATAGATAATCCCTTTATTACCCATTCCCCAGTTTTGCATAACCAACACAGTTATATTAATATACTTCTTACCTCTGTGATTACCTGGCTTGTATCTAGAAACCTTCTTCCAGCCCCCTAATCACATGACTGTGACTGTTTATTATCTATTGTCTTGCATTTAGCATTGTGTTTTGCTAGATCTTAAATAACCCCCTGTGCCATACAGTGTTATCTATATGGCCCATGTGTACTTTCTGTCTCTTTGTGTTGAAAAGAGATTTAAAAAGCCTGTGATAAGAGGCAGCCCTCAAAGGCTTAGAAATTAGCATATGAACCTACCTATGTTTAGTTTAAACTAAGAATACCAAGAGAAAAAAGCAAATTTGATGATAAAAGTAAATTGGAAAGTTGATTAAAATTAAAAGTCCTATCTGAATAATGAAAGTTTACTTTATACTAGACTGTCCCTTTCATAGAGCCCAGGGACAGCAATAATATACCAGATTTGTTGACCAGAAATTTACAATCCTGTTTAGGAACAAGATAGTGGAAAGTGACACAAGTCAGGGGTGTCAAACCTTAACAAACAATAAAGACGTCCACATCAAAGGTAGAGCAGAACAGAATAGCCCTCTGTCATTGTTTTTGTTACACTGATTTTGATTTAACATATTACAGTAAGGTGACCAGATTTTTAAAATGAAATCCGGGGACATTTTTTTTTTTTATTGGCAAATGGTAAAAACTATTTTATTAGCGTATTTTCCTAAAATTATATATGCAGTGTGTTTGGTATGTGTTTATGGAGTGATTGCATGATATATATACACGTTATTTCTCACATTTCGACCCCGAGATTAAAAAAAAAAAAATACTTCTTAGAATTTTTAGGGATATGAGTACCAAAATGTTAAGAATATAAGATAGAGAAAAAAAATTCAAAGCATATTTTGTATTTTATTCTTACCAAAGTATTCTGGTTCAACAATAACAATATAAATTAACAATTAAGAACAATAACTAAAAACTTAAAAAACAGTATTGTGGTCCCCCCACCAAAAATCAGTTTTCTTTTAACAATACGTATCTCATGTGTATCCCGGCCTTTGTTCAGACATTTGTATTAACATATTTCTCAGAGGAATGAATCTGCCTGAGAATATTTTTGTTCTTGGAGATTTTCTCCACAAATTCTAAACAGGACAATTTAATGTTATTTTTCACGATGAGAATTGCTTTGATAGTTTCCACACGAAATCGTGATTTCTCAGCAGTCCATATGTCATTCATGAGTGAGAAAACTCTTTCCACTGGAGCATTGCTGCCTGGCAGACAGAGGACTACTTCAGCTAATTTTTTAAGGTTAGCATGGGGTACCTCCATTCTCGTGAAATGGGTCATAACTGCATTCCACTTGCTGGCTACCGACACTGCTGATGCTGATGCATTCCATACAGGTATTTGCTCTTTTAGGAATTCATTTAGAAAAGTCACTTCATCAAACAAAGCATCTTGATCGACTGATACATTTGGACATTTTGTGTTCAGAAGTTCAACTGCCTTCTCAATATCAGACCTTGCAGGCACTCTCTTCAAAAGCAAGCATTGAAGGTCTTCAAGGTCATCTATATGTTTTCCCCAAGCATGTAAATATTGGACTGAAGCGTCAAAAAAAGAGTGAGCAACTTTAAAGTAGGAAGCTTGTGTTAAAACCCCATCTCTTTCTAGCTCCTTGATTTGTTGTCTTACCATTACTGGCACAAAGTCTTCCTCATGTCTAGCAGACAGCTTCTTTCTAAGGGTGTTGAGGATCACAGCTGATTCCACGGCACAGCGATCTTGCCCCTCCAGTGATTTTATTGTGTCATGGAAAAGTGACACAGTACTGTGGATGAAACTGAGCCAAAGTTCCGTTGTAGGGTCTTCAAATATCTTCCTAAGGACAACTGGGCACTTTTCTTCAGACAGAAAAAATGACTTCAGTGGCTCATAGAGCATAAGAATTCTTTCCAAAGCAGGCAACATTGAGAGCCACCTGACATTGCTGTGCCCAAGAATATTTTGATATTCTTGCCCCACAAACTCACAAAAACTTTTCAGTCTTTCAACACGAACAGTGAATATATGAAAATATCCAAAAATCTTGTTAAGAATATATTCAACATCCACTGGGATTGTATCTAGGGCAGTTCGTGCACAATTGTGGACAATATGAGCTGGGCATCCAAGACCTATAACTTCCCTTTGAAGGGCTTCTCTAACTTTAGTGTGCACATTTTCTCTCCCTTGCCTCCGTAGTCCACCAAAGTTTGTGTTTGTATTGTCGGCAGAGAAGGCCACAACTTTATTTTCCAGGTGGAATTTTTTTATAATTTCTATCAGCTCACCTGAAATAAGTTCAGCTGTTTCACCTGTCAGTGCCACAAAATCAAGAAGTTTTGTCTCCACAGAAGTGCTTTCCTCTTGTACCTTGAAGTAGCGAACCACAATAGGCAGCAACTTCATATGACCATGATTTGAAGCATCTACCGAAAGTGCTACAAAATCAACATTCTCAAGGTCATGTTTGAGCTCATCTGTTGACCAAGGAGCAAATACGTTTGTGACAATAGCTTCACACTTTGTCCGTGCACAGCAAAATTTAGGATTGAAGAACTTCCTATTTAATCCTGAAGTGCAGTCCATTGATCTGAAACTATGGTTATGGGCAATGGTGTGATATGAAAAAACTCCCTATTGTAAAGCTAGGTCATATTCACTCTGAGAGGGTTCAACTTTCCGAAAAAATGATGTCACAGAAGTTGAACCTGCACGGGCAGTTAGAGCGGCTTTGTGTTTGCTTGTGGCTTCATGTTCTTTGATTGAAGTTCTACCTCCACTTGAAATGGTAAACACAGAATGACATATTGTGCATACAACAGAAGATCCCTTTCCAGCACTTTTCATGAAAGGAAACTCTTTTTGGAGCACATCATTGAAATAGCACTTTCTTTTGCTGTGCATTGCCATGACACTTCCGCAATCCCTACACTGCCAAACTGGTACAGAATCTGTAGAGAGATAACATGTCAGAGGTAGAAGATTGCATGCCAAGGCAAGTACTGGGGATGTCGGTGAGAAAAAAAAAACATATTTACTTGATAACAACTATACTGTAGTAGTAAAAAAACGTCAAGTATCCAAAAGTCCCACTATTGTTTTAGCTCATTTTCATTAATTGCTATATGCTTTTGCTGTTTTCTTGTTTGATGTCTTTTGTTGCAACTTTAGACCGAGGACTTGCCAGTGAGCAGGACTACAGAGCAGAAGAAGGCTACATAATTGATTGATCGTTTATACTGCTAGAGCAGCTGCAGACGGTATTGCTTCCAGAAGCAGACTCATTGAAAGTATTGTCTTCGCGTTTATGTTACTGCCGTACTGCAGAGAGCATACGTTTTTTATATGTTATATTACATGTCAATAAAGCTGTAGCTATTAGTTTTCCCATAATCGGTGTCGGGTGTATGTATTTATTTTTTATATAATGACAGATCAACCTATGAGATTTTGGGGTATTGTGAAATTATATATATATATATATATATATATATATATATATATATATATATATATATATATATATATATATATATATCAGTGGGAAAAAAATGGAGGGCCAAAAAGGCATAAAAAAACAGACAGGAAGGAAAATAGCCGAGTAGAAACCAGAGGAAGGAAAAAGAGAAAGTTAATAACAAAGGAAGAAAAGATTTTACATATATATTTGCTGACAAAATAGCAGGACATGTGTTAATCATGTATGTGCCAGCCTGCTCTTGAAATTCTATAAATAAATCTTGACTGTTCTAAATACCTTTTTAGTAGAAGCAGTAAAGAGCTGGATAGTGTGTAAAACCCAAATAAATTAAGTATTTGATTAGAATAGGTAATTTTACTAAAAAAATAATTTATATATTAATGTCATACATGCAACATATATGTCTGCAACTAATTAACTATGAGGTTCATTTATGTTTACAGCTATAGATAAATGGGGGGGGGCTAAAATGCATTGAGCTTGGTAGATAAACTAGCACTTATAGTTATATTTCTGTTATTTGGTATATTTTAACACCTATGTAGTAATCAAAAGCACATATCTAGCTGGAAGAGTAACCGCCGGAGTAAAAAAAAATACAACCTAACTTATCCAATTAAAGGGACAGACTATCATAGAATTGTTATTGTTTTAAAAGATAGATAATCCCTTTATTACCCATTCCCCAGTTTAGCATAACCAACACAGTTATACTAATATACTTTTTACCTCTGTGATTACCTTGTGTTATCTATATGGCCCACGTGTACTTTCTGTCTCTTTGTGTTGAAAAGAGATTTAAAAAGCATGTGATAAGAGGCAGCCCTCAAAGGCTTAGAAGTTAGCATATGAGCCTACCTATGTTTAGTTTAAACTAAGAATACCAAGAGAAAAAAGCAAATTTGATGATAAAAGTAAATTGGAAAGTTCATTAAAATTAAAAGTCCTATCTGAATAATGAAAGTTTAATTTATACTAGACTGTCCCTTTAACAGCACCTGCTAGTGTTGTACACATAGATTAGAGCTCCCAATGCTTAGTGCAGATAGCTGAGCTGCAGGACCATATGCAACTGATAGACTCAGTAGAATTTGTGTGTGTGTGTGTGGGGGGGGGGGGGGGTATGGGATTATCCATAGGTTATGCTGAGCTCATGAGTCCCTTCCTAATATTATTTTATCATATCATCTTATGTGGGTAGTTTTTGTGCTATTATTGGTGTGTGTGTCTGTCTGTGTGTATATCTGTCTGTGTCTTGGTATGTGCGTCTCTGTCTGTCTGTGTATGTGTGTCTCTGTGGGTGTGTATGTGTGTCTTTGTCTTGGTATGTGCCTCTGTGTGGGTGTGTATGTATGTGCGCCTTTGTGTGTGTATGTCTGTCTGTCTCGGTGTGTGTGTGTATGTCTGTCAGTGTCTTGATGTGTGTGTGTGTATGTCTGTCAGTGTCTTGATGTGTGTGTGTGTGGTTGTGTGCGTCTGTCTGTGTGTGTATTCTGTAGAGGGATGTTTTGTGCGCATGTCACAAAGAGATATGTGTGAGATATGCAGGAAGCATTACCTAAAAAAGATTATGGATATTTTACATTCCAAAACATGAATTTACATGGTAATCTGGTTAATCAATTACTAGTGATTAAAGTGGAGTCATTCAGCCTTATGCCACAGGCCTTTGTACTGTGCTTCCTCTTGGTCTTTACATTACAAAGGAATAAATATCACATTCTGTAATAATGACACCTTAGAAAGGGACAGTAAACCAGACAGACAGAATTTTAATATTAAATTCAAAGACCAAGAACAATACAGGATAAAATGCAGCTTTCACCTTTCAATGAAGATTAAAGTATACACAATTAACAGAATCCTTCAAAATGTGATACTAAATTACTGTATCCCTAACTCTGACACATCTGCAGGGGAAAAATTTGACACCCAAGACAAAGGTGTCTAGACAAACCGATTTCAACAACATGGCTGGTTATTTGAAAGATTCAGAATGCAGTAACAACTGTGTAGGGGGTGTTATGCTCCCACTACAATATTGTAGCACAACAGTCCTCAAAAAATGTAATACAGTTTTACTTGTCCCACTCGCACATTACCTTGCTTAATAATTTTTATTGGGCATCGTTTATAATTCTATGTGCTCATCATTCACAGCACACACACACTGTAATAATAATGTCCAATAAAAATTATTAAGCAAGGTAATGTGCGAGTGGTACAAGTAAAACCCTGTATTACAGTGTGTGAGTGCTGTGAATGATGAGCACATAGAATTATACAGCTGGATGTGAGTACTTAGGAGTTGTCAGGAGTTGTACAGTGCCTAAACATATTGCTCCCCTTTTGCTGAATGTTGATATAAATGGCACTTTTCCCAGCAATGCATTCACTCCCCTGCCCATTCTCAATAAAATAAAACCTGACTGAGCAAATAACTTAAAATGTTATAGTCTTCCCTCCTGACTTACCTACGCCGCAACTTAGGTCTGGTTGTACTCTGTGCGTGTGGCACTTTTCCCAGCAATGCATTCACTCCCCTGCCCATTCTCAATAAAATAAAACCTGACTGAGCATTGAGCAAATAACAACTTAAAATGTTAGTCTTCCCTCCTGACTTACCACTTACGCCGCAACTTAAGTCCAGTTGTATTCTGTGCGTGTGCTGTGCAGGGAATGTCTGGTCTGCTCTCTGTCTTCCCTCCCGCCTGACTTGACTTGCGCGCCGCTGCAGTACTGTCTGGATTTGTACTGTGTGAGTGTGCGGCTCAGTCTCTTCCCTCCTACTTGCGTGCGCTACCTGTACGCTCCTCCCACTGCTTAGTAACAGCAGCAGCCAGTTAAGGAGTAAGTGATTACTTTAGAGTCTAGACTAGAGATTAGAACACCGGGCGGGGACAATGAAAAGGGACCGGGGACAAATTCGGGAGACATCATTTTGCCGGGACAGTCTCTCAATTCGGGGACTGTCCCCGGAAATCGGGGACGTCTGGTCACCTTATATTACAGTGATTGAATAAAAGAAGTACTTAAATATTATGTATAGTACATTACTTTGTAATGTATTATTAACTGGGGATTGTCAAGTATTAGTCGGTGGTCAGATGTAAAGAGAATTTTGTGACTATTTTCTCCTCACCATTTTTCATTCAAATGTATTAATCTAGACGGAGAATACAAAATCTCATTAAAGTTGTCAGGGTTGTAATCCATCAGTAAGTAATGCACTTTTTGACCATTCTACCTACATATTTCATACCACTGATATTTATTTTATATAAGGTCTTAAAGGGACACTGTACCCATTTTTTTATTTCTTGATTCAGATAGAGCATGCAATTTAAAATAACTTTGTAATTGTCTCCTATTATCACTTTTTCTTAATTCTCTTGCTATCTTTATTTGAAAAGCAAGAATTTAAGTTTAGAAGCCGTCCCATTTTTGGTTCAATAGCTGGGTTGTACTTGCTGATTTGTGGCTAAATGCACCCACCAATAAGCAATCGCTATCCAGGGTGCTGAACCTAAAAATTGCTGTCTCCTTAGATTAGATGCCTTCTTTTTCAAAAAAAGATAGCAAGAAAATGAACAAAATTTGATAATTTTTATTAGTATTGTACATTACATTGCCAGGTTGCCTATATATTATAATATAATATAATACCAGACAAATCTCTTCAAACATTTTATTTCTTTTGTGGATTTGCTATTAAACCATGCAGAGAGGTTAAACACATCATCAAAACTGCTCACCTGATGTGTGCAGCTAGCTCCTAGTAGTGCATTTCTGTTCGTTCAATAAAGGATACTAACAGAATGAAGCAAATGTTATAAAATAAATTGTGAAGTTGTTTAGCATTGCTGCTCAGTCTGAATCATGAGCATACACGATGACTGTGTTTTGTGTCTTTTTAAGACTATACTAATATGTTATTCTTTAGCAACCAAAAAGAAATGTCTTGTAATAACAATTAGTTTATTGTCCCTTTAATGGCAGATACCTTCTTTGGTAGCAATAAAGTTTTGAGGCTTGCAAGCTAGGTTTGTGTGTTTTTCTTTACCCCATAATGAGGTTATTTTTTAAAAATATTAATGAGTAATTGTGACAGAGATATGTGTAAAGGAAAAAAAAGATTTTTGTGGTGGTTTTGACATTAGTGAATATATATCTACTGAAACCTGTACGTTCCCACTAACCAAACTCATCTGCTATTTTATGTGACAGTCTACATATGTTTATCCATGTTAGTGTTTCTTAATGTAGTTTATTCAAATTCCTTTTGACCTTGACCTCGTTTTGATGTGCCAGTTGTTGCGCATTCGCGTAGATAGTTATTCAGGATCTGACTGCAGTTTAAAATATATCAGCTCCCATATCGCAATAAGGACAGGGCTACACTACACAGAGCATATCTAGATGTTCATTATGCAAGAAAGCAAGTAAGTTGTTTGCTGTTTTTTACACAATATGTTTATTTTTAGATTTACTTTGATTAACTCTAGTTCTCTCCTTCTGATTTCTCTAATTTTTTTCTCTGTTTCCAGGTGTTCAGTATTCTAATTTTTGGAAAATGGAAAACACTATATCCAACCTTAGAAATTTCTCAAGATTGGACTTTCCCGCAAAAAAAGAAGTAATAAATAAAGGAAGACCAATGCCTGAGCTGAAGGACTTACTTCAAAAAGACAAAACGATGACACGTACATTCCAAATTGAATGGTATCAAAGGAAAGAATGGCTGTGTGGCTGTGCTACAAAGAATCGCCTATACTGCTTTCCGTGTATTTTATTCTCCACTACAGATAATGTTTGGACAAATGCTGGATTTGGAGATTTAAAAAATCTATCAAGGGGCACATAACAAACATGAGAAATCGACCAGTCACATTCAAAACCAGTTTGCTTGGAAAACCTTTGATTAGCGAGAAGGATAGATACTGCTTTTAAATGAACAGCGGAGATTAGATATCATCAACCACAATGCAAAAGTGACTGAAAACCGTGAGATTTTAAAAAACCTTATTCAAGCAACCTTCTATCTAGGCAAACAGGAAATAGCATTCCGTGGTAACGAGGAGGGTGCAAAGTCCTCTAATCGTGGCAACTATGTGGAGCTATTGCATATGTTTGCATGGAAAGATGCAACTTTTGCAAGACATTTGCAAACATCCACTGTGTTTTCTGGATGTTCAAATAGAATCCAGAATGACTTAATCGAAGCAGTAGCTGATATAGTAAGAGATGATATAAGAAAGGAGATTAATGCAGCCCCCTTTGTTGCTGTGGAAGTAGACGAGACAACCGATGTTACAAACATAACACAAATCTCTGTAATTTTGCGTTATGTGGCTAAAAGTGAGCTGAACAGTGAGATAATTGTGAAGGAGGCGTTCTTAGGATTTGATGAAGTGGTTGACAGACGAGCACCAGCTATTGCAAACTATGTATTGGGAGTGTTGGAGAAATACAGTTGTCTTGAAAAGCTGGTAGCTCAGACTTACGACGGAGCCTCTGTGATGGCATCAGCTATTAATGGGGTGGAAGCAAAGATTAAAGAAAAAGTACCTGAAGCAACTTTTATTCATTGTTATGCACACAAGTTAAACCTGGTGCTCTCTAATTCTGCAAAATCTATAGAAGAGTGTAAAGTATTTTTTTCTACACTTGAGGGAATGGCCACGTTTTTCAGTAAATCGACAAAGCGCACCCACCTACTGGACGATATGGTGAAGAGACGTTTACCGAGAGCAGCACCCACCAGATGGAGTTCAAATTCCAGACTAGTGCAGACGGTCAACATGTATCAAAGTGATATACGTGCTATGTTCCTGTTTCTCAGAGAAAATCCAGATGGTTGGGATCATGAGACCTTGATGATGTCTGAAGGATATTACTTCTTTCTGAATAAAGCATCAACCTGCTTCTTGCTTATGACATATGAGGCCATTTTCATACAAACTGACGCACTCTTTCGATTGCTGCAGAGTAAAGTGATGGATGTTGGATTCTGCTGTCGGAGAATTGCTGATACCATGAAATTTCTTGAAAATCACAGACAAGAGTTTGACAATTTGTATGGTACATTTGAGGCGGATTGCATCAGAATGGGGCTGACAGACAATGTAAGGAGTAAACAGCCAATAAAAGATGTGAGGAGAAGGTTGTTTTACAACATTATGGACAATGTAAACGTTCAAATGAAAGCTCGGTTTGACCATTTTGCTGAGCTAGAATTCCTTTGTTTGGTCGATTGCACTAAATTGCTAGAGATGTCCAAACATATTGATGACCAAAAACTGCAGAGCCTATCAAGATATGGCAAATACTTTGACTTAGTTCGATTAAAATCTGATCTAATTGGATGTTATAGTTCTGAAATGGTGAGAAATGATTGCAAATCACCTACAGATCTACTAAACTTTTTGGCCAACAACGATCTCATGAAGACTGTTCCAGAGGCAGTGAAATTACTGAAGTTGGTTCTCACAATACCAGCTACAACGGCCTCTGTTGAGAGGTCCTTCTCTGCTTTAAAGCGCATAAAAACTCATAGCAGGAATCGGACCAGTCAAGGACGACTTTCCTCTTTGGCTGTTTTAGCAATTGAGAGAGAAAGACTGGTACAGTTGCATGAAAAGAACTGTGAAGATTTTCTTAATAAAGTGATTGAAAACTTTGTTAAAAAAGATAGAAGGATTGACCTTGTCTACAAATGAGGGAAATGAACAAGACCAGTCACAGTAAAAAAGCTTTGATTGTTAATATGTTAATATTTGTTAGATGTTTTATAATATAAGTTATTAAAGACCTATTTTAAACATAACAAAATGTTTTTTTCTTTTCTTTAAAGTTAATTTGCAATACTATATTCTGGTATTGCAATATATGATCAAACTTTAAAAAAATGCTTTATTCTCAAGGTCAACAGATTGCAGTTGAACTGGTGCTTTAGTGCAACGTTTCTTAACCGTGGCCCCTCAAGTAGCCTCAACAGACCAGGTTTTTCATTATAGATGAACCAGTGCACAATTGAAGTGCTCAGCTTAGCAGCAGTAATACCATGGATGGATTGTTTTCTAACCTGCTATCAACCATCAGCTGATTATTTCACCAATGCAGCACTGGTTCGGCTATAATGAAAGCCTGGTCTTTTGGGGGTACTTGAGGACTTCAGTTGAGAAACAATGCTTTAGTTGAAATGCCTAATTTTACATTTTAATTTCAAAGGGACTTGCAGAAAAATTTCATTATCATCATAGAAAGTGGAGAAATTGCTGTCTCTGAGAAGGTAAGACCATGCACTCTTATTTTTTCATTTGTATAAATAGTGACCTTGTTGTCCTTCACTACGGTCTTTACTTTGTAAAATGTCCACCACAGCCTTTGTCTGTGCCTATACCTGTTCACCAGCTGCCACTGGTTCACAACATTTTTTATATTTACTGAATAATGAAGGAATCTATAAGCATAATTTGCAGCATTGAAGTAAAAAAGTATGTTTGAAACATATTTTAATGGGCCTGGATTTCTAGATCTCATAATCAGAGCAAGCATTTTGTTATCTGGCAAGAGTTTCTGTTACAATCCTTTAGACTAAAAACAGATGTTTACTAAGTTGACCAGTTTTCAAAGACACCATTGAAAGGGAGATGAAACCCATATGTTTTCTTTCATGATTTAGAAAGAGCATGCAATTTTAAATAACTTTCAAATTTACATCTAATATCTGGGGTTTTTTCATTCTTTTGATATCCTTTGATGAAAAGCATATCTAAATATGCTTAGAAGCTACTGAGCTTATTTAGATATGAATTTCAACAAAGGATATCTGTTTTTCTTCATTCTTTTGATATCCTTTGTTGAAAAGCATATCTAAATATGCTCAGTAGCTAGTGAGCATATTTAGATATGATTTTCAACAAAGGATATCCTGGTTTTCTTCATTCTTTTGATATCCTTTGTTGAAAAGCATATCTAAATATGCTCAGTAGCTACTGAGCATATTTAGATATGATGTTCAACAAAGGATATCTGGTTTTCTTCATTCTTTTGATATCCTTTGTTGAAAAGCATATCTAAATATGCTCAGTAGCTACTAAGCATATATAGATATGCTTTTCAACAAAGGATATCAAAAGAATGAAGAAAATCAGATATCCTTTGTTGAAAATCATATCTAAATATGCTCAGTAGCTACTGAGCATATTTAGATATGCTTTTCAACAAAGGATATCAAAAGAATGAAGAAAATCAGATATCCTTTGTTGAAATTCATATCTAAATATGCTCAATAGCTTCTAAGCATATTTAGATATGCTTTTCAACAAAGGATATCAAAAGAATGAAGAAAATCAGATATCCTTTGTTGAAAATCATATCTAAATATGCTCAGTAGATACTGAATGGTGGCTGCATATAGATATTGGCTCGCCCATGTGCAATTGCTATTTCTTCAACAAAGGATATCTAAAGAATGAAGGCGTATCCGATTCCTAGACACTGCCTCACCAGCCTCTGAAGTCACCGCACATCACTGGTATTGTATATATAAGTGATTGCCGAGCTGTCAATATTGTATGCGTCCCTTTCAAATCGCACTAATGCTGAATAACTTCCGGCTGTCATCTGTAGTATTGTATATATAAGTGATTGCCGAGCTGTCAATATTGTAAGCGTCCCATTCAAATGGCACTAATACTGAAGAACTTCCGGCTGTCATCTGTAGTATTATATATATATATATAAGTGATTTGCGATCTGACAATATTTATTAATTGTCCCATTGAAATCGCCTTAATAATGCTGTTCCAAACTGTTATTTACGTATATGTTGTATTGTAGTATTGAGTGTTAAAGTTCCGAAAGGGGCGGTACAGTGGTGAATCTGTGATGTGTATGGTTGAATCTTCTAATGACGTCATGATATTATTAACCTGCCTATGTAGTTCATAAATCCTCATTGTGTTGTATTGTGCTACATTGTTATTGTGTGCTGAATAAAATCTAAATGTGTGCTTTGTGGTTGCGTGATGGGTGATGCGTGTTATGTACATGTACGTATATATTGTGATTGTGTACCACATATGCTGACTTGTATATAGCGGTCTGGCATTGTTGTTCCTTCCCATAAAGTGACATCTGTAATCTGGTGTACTGATGATCTTGTTGTACGTAATTCCTAATGGTTTCTGGTGATGGAATCATGATGTTAAAAGTAAATTAAAATCCATATGTTGTGTTTTGTGATTCCTCTAGAGAATGTAATGTGTTTGTCCCCCATCATTTGAATGCACATGTATGAGTGAATGTTAAAAGTAATGTATGTGCATCCATGAGTGATCATGTGTTAAGCCTATGTAGATATGCTGTTGCTGCAAGCATATGAGTTGAATAACTGAAATGCAATAATAAAGGTAAATGAGAATTGTTTCCCATTGTGTAGTGTTTGTGAATCCTGAAAAGTTGACATTATTTTTGTGTCCGTTTAAATGTAATATTTTTAAAACTTAAATGTTGTTACTAGTGATGTTGATTTGTAGTTGATGTAATATAAAATTCTGAAAGAATGTAATGGTGTTGTGAATATTCAAACAGTAAAATCCATAAATCCACCATAGGGAAATAGTCATTTCCTGATCTATTTATCATAGCTGGGTCTAACGCATGAAATCATGTCTTTTCTAGCGCTGGTATTTGGAGTTTTTCTGTCTACGCTATTTGCGTGCGTTAGGGAAATGAGGGTTTCGCGTGCACGAGCACGTCTTCCAATAGAAGTCAATGGAGGCTCTAAATATTTCTAAAAATTTTTTTCTAAGACTGGTTTTCCTCGTAAAGTGAGTGACGTCATGAGCTTGTGTGAAAAAGTAACTAAATCGTGTTCTTTTTGTAATAAATAAAATATTTTGTGTATGTCATGTGGTGTATATTGTTTGTATGCATCGATGAGTGTATGTTTGTGATAATGTTATTAGTTAGATGTAGGTATTTGAGGGTCTTTTCCCGTGTGTCAATGTAAGTCAATGGGAAAATGGATTTGTGTTGTTTTTTTTTCAAACACCCGAGATCTCGCAACTTTAATCCTTTGTATTTTGCAGAAAAATTATTAAATATGAAAAATAAACATAGTGTAGTGTTTGTATGAGTGTAAGTGTAGTTTGTGTAATATTTTTTATTTGATTCGTGGATGTTTTTTTTTGTCGGTATATGTTTACTACTGGGTCAGAGGTGGCGGTAGAAATGTGAGCGTTAGGTTTTTTTTTGAGTGTCGGTAACTGAACTCTAAATACCGGAGTACGTAAGAAACCCGCGTTAGGAGCCTCTAACGCTGGTTTTCACGGCTAACGCCGAACTCCAAATCTAGGCCAAAGTTTCCTGTAAAATAAATATAAATCCTAAAATAGCTAAAAAATAATTATTTGTTATATTGTAGCTATATTAGGGTTTATTTTACAGGTAAGTATTTAGTTTTAAATAGGAATACTTTAGTTAATAATATTTAATTTATTTCGTTAGATTAAAATTATATTTAATTTAGGGGGGTGTTAGGGTTAGACTTAGCTTTAGGGGTTAATACATTTATTAGAGTAGCGGCGAGGTCCGGTCGGCAGATTAGGGGTTAATACTTGAAGTTAGGTGGCGGCGATGTTAGGGAGGGCAGATTAGGGTTAACTATTTATTATAGGGTTTGTGAGGCAGGAGTGCAGTGGTTGAGGGGTTAATAAGTGTAGGTAAGGTAGCGGCGACATTGGGGGGGCAGATTAGGGGTTAATAAATATTATGTAGGTGTCGGTGATGTTGGGGGGCAGATTAGGGGTACATAGGTATAATGTAGGTTGCGGCGGTGTCCGGAGCAGCAGATTAGGGGTTAATTGTGTAATGCAGGTGTCAGCGATAGCGGGGGTGGCAGATTAGGGGTTAATAAGTGTAAGGTTAGGGGTGTTTAGATTCGGGGTATATGTTAGGGTGTTAGTTGCAGACTTAGAAACTGTTTCCCCATAGGAAACAATGGCGCTGCGTTAGGAGCTTAACGCTGCTTTTTTGCAGGTGTTAGGTTTTTTTTCTGCCCAAACTGCCCCATTGTTTCCTATGGGGGAATCGTGCACGAGCACGTTTTTCCAGCTAGCCTCTACCGTAAGCAACGCTGGTATTGAGGGTTGAAGTGGCGGTAAATTATGCTCTACGCTCCCTTTTTGGAGCCTAACGCAGCCCTTCAGAGAACTCTAAATACCAGCATTGTCTTAAGGGTGCGCTGGAAAAAAAGCAGTGTTAGCTACGCGGGTCTTTACCGACAAAACTCTAAATCTAGGCGTTAATGTTTTCATACAGACTATCATATTTTGGGATATGTTTATATTCAAATGTACTATATCATCCTACAATAATCCTCACGGAATATCATCTGTTATATTATTTATGTGATACCACACCATCTGTACATTTTATTACTCGATATGTTTAAAAAATCTAATATATTAAAAGTTTTTACTCTTTTATCACCTCAATAAAAAACTATTAAAGGGACAGTATACACCAATTTTCATATAACTGCATGTAATAGACACTACTATAAAAACGAATATGCACTGATACTGATCTAAAAATACAGTATAAACCTTTTAAAACAATTACTTAGACGCTTCAAATTTAGCACTGTTGATGAAATTAGCTGGAACACCAAGTGAAAGGGGCTTGGTGCAGATAATCCCCCCCCCCCTGCATATGAAAAGACAGATTAGGCAAACAGGAGCCAGCAGTGGTCTGTAAGTGAATGTATACATCTGCCACTTTGGGATTTGAGTAGGAGTTTGAAAACCAGCACAATGTTATTAAAAAATAAGCAAAACTATACATTGTTACAAAAATCTCCTACGTGGACTGTATAAATAGATCATCTACAAACATTCACGATTTAGCAAAATGTGTGCACAATTTAGCAAAATGTGCAGACAATTTAGTAAAATGTGCTCATGATTTAACAAAATGTGCTCACGATTTATAAAAAAAATAGTGTATGCACAATCTTTATCACCAGCTATTCTCTGTATTGCAAAAGATCTGCATACACAATTAAAGTTTTTATATATACAGTATATATCAGCAATTAAGCACTGCACTGTAAAAGATCTGCAACTGCACACACAATACATGTTTTATACATGCACAATATATATCAGCAATTAAGCACTGCACTACAAAACATCTGCATGCTCAATAAACTTTTTAATATGTGCATAGCAGATATTAGCAATTAAACACTACATTGCAAAAACAACTGCATAAAAATGTATTCACTGCATTGTAAAATATCTGTATTGACAACAATTTAGTCATTTTGTAAGCAAAATTTGCATTGTGTAATCCAGGGAGTGGACCATATGCTTCAAAAGGATTATCTCCTCTGATGTTGCCAGCTAGGGACAAGTATAAATGAGTTACAATGATTAAGCAATCACTGCAGGGTCAATATTCTAAATCTAAATCATCGATGTAAAAAAAAACTTTTTTTAAATCAAATTACAGGATAATGGAAAAATGTTTGTTATGTGGCTCAAATGAGCTATAGGGCCACGAGACAAATAAAAAGTCTGATATGGGCAATTTTTTTAAGCGGCCCATGGGCTGACCTAAGCTGGTCTGTCTAATATGTTTATGTTTTAAAGAGTGGCTACAAGGCTAAAGGCTTAACCTATAGAATGATGTGGGTATGTGGCTGCCAAAAGGCATATATAGTCAGGAGCCTGATTCAAGGTCAGATGTGCGCACGTGGCTGAGAAAGTCTGCAGACCAGCCATGATGGGTCTGATGTTAAGTCTGATTTGGGAATGAAGATAGTTGTAAAAATGTCAGCATATGAGGCCTAGGTGCAATATGGGTGACAGGGGCTGCAGCGCCAAGGCTCAGATGTGAAGGCTAAAGTGGTCATTGCTCAAAGTGGGTACATAACATATTAAACTGCATAACAGTCATACTCAGAAGCTTCCTAAATCTATTATTACTCTTAAAAAATAATGACAGTGCACTGACTTCAGACAGTTCAGACCAGGAAAAGTCCTCTCCAGTTTTCCCCAGACACCTCATGTAGCATGCGCCACAATTCAGTGGGCAGTGTGTGGTGAGGTCAACAATACAATCATGATGGCACTACAATACAATACTTATAGCACTCCCCTCCCTGTCCCTGTCTGTAAAACAAATATAATACCAAGTAAGATACAATAAAAAGACAAAATAATCATAGGATGGGAGGGCTTATTTCTCAAAGCAATACACGAGTGACATCACTGAGCTGAATGCTAAGAAAATAGACTTAGCTCTGGTTTAACTGTTTAAACATTTTTTTGTATCTTGCTAAATTATTATGGGCTATAACTATTATTATTTATTTCTGTGATTTTTTTAATTAAAGGTATTTGCACCTGTATTTTCTTTTTAAATAGTCGGCTTATTTATTTCTGTTATATTTTTTATAGATGTACCTGCAAGCCCTGCAAACATATGGTTGCACTACTCTGGCCAATGCTAAACTCAGTACGGCTGGGAGAAATTGACTAAATGGCATATTATGCCAAAGTTAGCAGCTACAGGCAGCACTGCACGGATAAATACTCACCTCTGTTTTCATACACATTTTTGCTTTCTGCTCTCTCCCCAACTCCTGCCAGTACATTTCAATATGCCTGGAATATATGAAAAACAAGCCTAACATCTGAGCCTACACTGTCTGACTACCACAAGCTCACATCGCTGTACCACTCAGTGACAGCGCTGTCGCAGAATGCAGTGTACTGTGTAGGGACGTTGAAAATATTCTATTATTTACGCCAGCAGGATTGATCTTAACACCAGTTGGAGTAGTAGGGGAGGTGGCTGGCAAATTAGTGGATACAATATCAAAGACTTGGAGTTCAATCCTATTGGCTGATCCAATCAGCCACTAGAATGCTATGCTCAATCCTATTGGCTGATTGCATCCAGCCAATAGGATTTTTCCTACCTTAATTCCGATTGGCTGATAGAAATCCTATCAGCCAATCGGAATTCAAGGGACGCCATCTTGGATGATGTCATTTAAAGGAACCTTCATTCTTCATTTGGATGTCGTTGGAAGAGGATGCTCAGCGTCGGCTGGCTTGAAGATGGACCCACTCCGCTCCGGATGGATGAAGATAGAAGATGCCCCCTGGATGAAGACTTCTGCCCATCTGGAGGACCACTTCTGCCCGGTTGGGTGAAGACGTCTCAAGGTAGGGTGATCCTCAAGGGGTTAGTGTTAGGTTTTATTAAGGGGGGGATTGGGTGGGTTTTAGTAGTAGGGTTGGGTGTGTGGGTGGTGGGTTTTAATGTTGGGGGGTATTGTCTTTTTTTTTTTAAAGGTAAAAGAGCTGATTACTTTGGGATGCCCCGCAAAAGGCCCTTTTAAGGGCTATTTGTAATTTAGTATTAGGGCAGGGCTTTTTTATATATTTTAGGGGGCTTTTTTATTTTATTAGGGGGATTCGAGGTGTAATTAGTTTAAAATTCTTGTAATTATTTTATTATTTTTTGTAATTTAGTGTTTTTTTCCGTACTTTAGTTTATTTTATTTTATTGTATTTAATTGTAGTTAGTTTAGTAATTAATTTAATGATAGTGTAGTGTTAGGTGTAATTGTAACTTAGGTTAGGATTTATTTACAGGTAAATTTGTACTTATTTTAGCTAGGAAGTTATTAAATAGTTAATAACTATTTGATAAACTATTTCTACCTAGTTAAAATAAATACAAAGTTGGCTTGTGAAATAAAATAAACCCTGAGATAGCTACAATGTAACTATTAGTTATATTGTAGCTAGCTTAGGGTTTATTTTATAGGTAAGTATATAGTTTTAAATAGGAATCATTTATTTAATTGTATTAATTTTATTTAGATTTATTTACAATTATATTTAAGTTAGGGGGGTGTTAGGGTAAGGGTTAGACTTAGGTTTAGGGGTTAATATAATTTATTAAAGTGGCGGCAAATGTTGGGGGCGGCAGATTAGGGGTTAATAAATATAATGTAGGTTCGGCGATGTTGGGGGCAGCAGATTAGGGGTTCATAAGTACAATGTAGGTGGCGGCAGTGTCCGGAGCGGCAGATTAGGGGTTAATAATTATAATGCAGGTGTCGGCGATGTCGGGGATGACAGATTAGGGGTTAATAATGTAAGATTAGGGGTGTTTAGACTCGGGGTTCATGTTAGGGTGTTAGGCGGTAGAACATAAAAAGTGTTTCCCCATAGGAATCAATGGGGCCTGCTGTTAGGAGCTGAACGCTGCTTATTTTCAGGTGTTAGGTTTTTTTTCAGCCGGCTCTCCCCCATTGATATCCTATGGGGAAATCATGCATGAGCACATTTTGCCAGCTTACCGCTACCGTAAGCAGCGCTGGTATTGAGGTGAAATGTGGAGCTAAATTTTTGCTCTCCGCTCAATTTTTTTGCGGCTAACGCCAGGTTTTAAAAAAAAAAACGTAATACCAGCGTTGTCTTAAGTGAGCGGGTGAGGGAAAACTGCTTGTTAGCACTGCACAGCTTCTAACGCAAAACTCGTAAATCTAGGTGATAGATAGGTATAGATATAATATTTTGCATTAATAGCTCCTGATGGGTATAGCGCTGTGTGTTTACTATGGTGTCTGGGTAGCGTAGACGACCCGATATGTGTTCAAAAGGATATCCTCTTTTATCTATTTTTTAACAGCATGCTTTATTGAAGTCTATGGGGAGAAGTTAATGCGGTCACGATATCCAAAGTACTTTAGATAACATGCATTGTGTTTCGTTTGCGTGCAAAATGTATACTTTTAACTTGTAATTACAAGCGCTAACCCGCACACAAACAAACTTTACTTCGCGGGTGGCATTACTGCTGTAGAGGAAGAGAAAGCCCTAAATAGAACACCACTTGTAATCTGGCCTATAGTAATCACTCCCAGCCCCCATGCCTGATTCTCTTGCAGTTACATTTCTGTCTACTGTATTACCTAAAGCAGGGTGTCTCTAATGTTCCCCTCATATAAAATTAAATAAAAACTTTCTAATGCACTTACTCACTGGCCTGGATTCAATGAAACCTGTTTGTGAGACTAATATATTCTTGATGCAAAAAACTTGTGTGCAACACTTGTGACGCTTGTAAATCGCAAATAATTCTTAACGGTTTGTAACCACCCACTTGTCACAACGAGTTTTCCACCATTACAATAAACAGAGCCACATTTTTCTAGCAATTATTCACTTCTCCATGCCTAAACAGTTCCACGGTTAAGGACACCAACATCACAATAACACACTCAAAATATTGCTAAACAAAAAAAATTAAAACCCACTCAGTATAAAATAGTTCTTGGTTAAAGGGCAACATAAATTATTACTGATTTTTTATAACTTATGTGAATAATACAAAATGAAACTGTATCTTGTTTCAATTTTAAGTGCTTATCTTTAGAGAGTCGAATTATTGCTGCTATTTCTTAAAGGGACATTAAACAATAAGGGCCAAAATTACAAGTGGCCCGCTATTTAGTGCTTTCACGTGATGCACAAACACCACCAGATGTAAACTTTTAACACCAGCAGGTTAGCGCTTGTATTATAAGTTCAAAGTAAAATGTTTGTGTGTGAGCAAAAGCCAACACGGCTGGCCTTGAGGACTTTTAGATATTGTGACATTCATTAGACCAACTGCGCTAAGCCAAAGGTATTTATGAATATTTTACATTTCAATGTTTTTCACATAGTAGAAAATGTTCTATTTATTTTAAATAGATATTTCTATATATATGTGGAATGTAAAATATTTACAATACATACACAGTAAAAACACTTCAGCTAGATTACGAGTTTTGCGTTATGAGGGGTGCGCGGTACTAAATTGCACGTTATTGTCACCATCACTTACCTACAGTGCTGGTATTACAGGTTTTTCTAAACCCGGCGTTAAAAGGCAAGAAGTGAGCATAGAGCAAAATTGTGCTCCATACCGCACTCCAATACCAGCGATGCTTAAGTCAGCGGTTTGAACTGGTTGTAGTGCTCATGCACGATTTCCCCATAGACATCAATGGGGAGAGCCGGCTGAAAAAAAGACCTAACCACCTGCAAAAAGCAGCGTAAAGCTCCGTAACGCAGCGCGATTGATTCCTATGGGGAAACTACATTTATGTTTACACCTAACACTCTACATGAACGCCGAGTCTAAATCACCCCTAATCTAAACATTTATTAAACCCTAATCTGCTGCACCCCGAAATCGCCGACACCTACATTATATTTATTAACCCCTAATCTGCGCTCCGCGACATCGCTGCCCACTATAATAAACATATTAACCCCTAAACCGCTGCACTCCCGCATCGCTAAACATTAGTTAAATATTATTAACCCCTAATATGCCGCCCCTAACATCGCCGCCACCTACCTACAATTATTAACCCCTAATCTTCCGCCCCCAACGTCACTGCCACTATAGTATATTTATTAACCCCTAATCCTAAATCTAACCCTAACCCTAACCCCCCCTAACTTAAAATAATTAAAATAAATCTATTTAAAACCTACAATTAATAACTAAATAATTCCTATTTAAAACTAAATACTTACCTGTAAAATAAACCCTAAGCTAGCTACCATATAACTAATAGTTACATTGTATCTAGCTTAGGGTTTATTTTTATTTTAGAGGCAAGTTTGTATTTATTTTAACTAGGTAGAATAGTTACTAAATAGTTATTTACTAACTACCTAGCTAAAATAAATACAAATGTACCTGTAAAATAAAACCTAACCTAAGTTACACTAACACCTAACACTACACTACAATTAAATAAATTACCTAAATTAAATACAATTAAATAAATTAAATACAATTACCTAAATTACAAAAAAAAACCAACAACACTAAATTACACAAAATAAAAAACAAATTACAAGATATTTTAACTAATTACAACTAATCTAATATCCCTTTCAAATTAAAAAAGCCCCCCCCCAAAATAAAAAAAACCCTAGCCTAAATAAACTACCAATAGCCCTTTAAAAGGGCCTTTTGCGGGGCATTGCCCAAAAGAAATCAGCTCTTTTACCTGAAAAAAATAAATACAAACAACCCTCCTAACAGTAAAACCCACCCACCCACCACACCAAACCCCTCAAATAAAACCCCAACTAAAAAAACTAAGCTCCCCATTGCCCTGAAAAGGGCATTTGGATGGGCATTGCCCTTTAAAAGGGCATTTAGCTCTATTGCAGCCCAAAGCCCTAACCTAAAATAAAAACCCACCCAATAAACCCTTAGAAAACACTAAACCCCCTGAAGAATCCACTTTACAGTTTTGAAGATCCCGACATCCCATCCTCAACGAAGCGGGGAGAAGTCCTCATCGAAGCGGCAAGAAGTCCTCAACGAAGCCGGGAGAAGTCTTCATCCAAGCCGGGAGAAGTGGTCCTCCAGACGGGCAGAAGTCTTCATCCAGACGGCATCTTCTATTTTCATCCATCCGGCGCAGAGCGGGTCCATCTTCAAAACATCCGGCGTGGAGCATCCTCTTCCAACGATGACTACCCGAAGAATGAAGGCTCCTTTAAGTGACGTCATCCAAGATAACGTCCCTTAGATTTGGATTGGCTGATAGAATTCTAACAGCCAATCGGAATTAAGGCTGAAAAAATCCTATTGGCTGATGCAATCAGCCAATATGATTAAACTTCAATCCTATTGGCTGATCCAATCAGCCGATTTATAAAAAAAACCCACAGAGATATATATTTGCAGATCGCTATTATG